>NC_084740.1:29484214-29536714 GCF_033978785.1 Entelurus aequoreus
TTATCACAATATACATTACCAAACGATCGTGACAATTCATACTCTGTGTTTTTAATTCTTGAAACGGGTATCGAAACATAGAAGTGTAGCTCCTCCTCGGAATGCAAGTGCTCCTACAGCCCGAATACAAATTATGTGTTACTACAAAAATACAAAATCTGGCAAGACACCAGAGCACTCAAGATAACTTTTTTTAAATTGTCTTTAAAAGCTTGTTTATCTCCTTTTTGTTGAGCTGTTTAAAAAAGGGTAATGTTTCATTAAAGAAAACTAATTGTTCAGTCATGGTATTAAAAGCTTGAAAATGATCTGTCTCAGATACATTCATTACTGATGAAAAATGATATCTGCGATTATCGAGACTAATTTTAAGTTAACTAAGAACAAACTGCAATGAATCGCGATGAAATATATTTTAATTGTTTGACAGCCCTAATATATATATATACATGAGGTACATCATCTCAACTTGGTCATTTCATAAGTAGCTTTAAATGTTTGACAGCCCTAATATATATATATATATATATATATATATATATATATATATATATATATATATATATATATATATATATATATATATATATATATATATATATATACACATGAGGTACATCATCTCAACTTGGTCATTTCATAAGTAGCTTGCCTGCTGAGAGAATGTGGGCACCCCTGCTTTATAGTATCGTATGATATCGGTATGCATCTACAATCGCCGATGTAAGCGCTCCAATACAAACAGTCCTGCAGCGTGTTTACTTGGGCAAAGATGGACAGCCAGTTAACATCTTCAATCCTCCAATAAGCACACAAGGTTGGTCTTTGCTTATGTTTAAGTCAAGTCATTTACAAAAGGTAAACATGGTAGACTTTAGGATACTAGGAGCTGGTAGCTACACAACAGCTAAGCACATAGTAGTGCTAGAGTCTAGCATACATACAAATCAAATGGTAAAATCATGGCATGATAACTTAACAATAGAGGCAACTTCAGGCGATTTTCTTTGTTTTACTTTGGCCAAAAATAGAACAAGCATATTCTGAAAACGTACAAATCACAAATAATCCTCTGAACAATACACTTCAAATTTGTTGAAAATTCTGAGGAAATGGGTGCAGTTTCAAAAACACAATGAGCTTAGACCTTGTCTCAGTGTATCAAAAAAGCCAAGATTAAAATTTAAGTCACAGTCTTTCTGGGATGGAACAAAAAACACAACATGCAAAGTTTTTTAGGAATCAAATACTTCCTTTGTCATGTCCACATATCAATCCAGTGTTACCTCAACAAACCCTAAGAAACGGAGGTAAAAACTATTCAAAAAGGTTAAGTTCACACTTCTTGTGTTTGACAGAGACATCATGGGGGAACAAGGGTGCCAAATGACGTGTTCGAAGCAGAATACGTAAAACGGCAGGTTTTAAGTGTCATGTGGGTCGAGGAGGAGGAGCCACAGTCACCCTTTACTGCGTACCTCTTGTTTGGCCCGTTTAAAAAAAAAGCAGCTAATTTTTAAACTTGGCAAACTCATCACGCGGGTCGTATAATAACTGTTCTTGTGATTTAGGGCTATATAAATAAACATTGATTGATTGATTGATTGATGTTCACGGGCCTGATCCGGCGTGCGGGCCGTACGTTTGACACCCCTGATCTAGAAGCATTACAACCCAAAGTACCTCAAAGCTGCCACAAATGATTGGAGGCTGTGGGAAGAACTGTGGACACTTGTGATTTGGATAAATAAATAAATGGGTTATACTTGTATAGCGCTTTTCTACCTTCAAGGTACTCAAAGCGCTTTGACAGTATTTCCACATTCACCCATTCACACACACATGGCGAGAGCTGCCATGCAAGGCGCTAACCAGCACCCATCAGGAGCAAGGGTGAAGTGTCTTGCCCAAGGACACAACGGACGTGACTAGGATGGTAGAAGGTGGGGATTGAACCCCAGTAACCAGCAACCCTCTGATTGCTGGCACGGTCACTCTACCAACTGCGCCACACCGACAGACCGTCTGCCCCGCAGGATGAATTTTGATGATCAGTCATAGACAATTTAGAGTGAAAAGCACATTTTTACAAAACATTCTAACTTGGATTGTGTCACTAGGTTCAAGACTCTCCCGAAGGACAGTGCGGCGAAGACCGTGTCCCCCCCTCTCAGTGAGCTGTGGAGTCCCCCAAGGCAGTATATTGGGGCCTTTACTGTTCCTAATATACATAAACGACTTGTCATCGGCATGCGACTGTGAATTGTTCTTGTTTGCGGATGACTCGGCCTTGCTGGTATCAGACAGGGACAAGTCACAGGTGGAGAAAATCCTCAGTGCTGAACTCTGTAGAACATGCACCTGGCTCGCTGACAACAAGCTATCCATACACTTGGGTAAAACGGAATCCATCCTATTTGGGTCCCACATCAACCTTAAGAAAGTCAATGACTTCACTATAAAAGTGGATGACATTGTTATCACCAGGAAAGATGAGGTCACCTACCTAGGTTCCATTCTAGAGGCTAATCTTTCCTGTGATAAAATAGCAACCAAGGTAATCAAAAAGGTCAACCAACGAACGAGATTTATCTACAGAATCTCCTCTCTGGTCAACAAAAGCACCATGAGGATTCTGGCGGGAACTCTCATTCAAGCCTTTTTCGATTACGCATGCACCTCCTGGTACCCTAGCACCTCCAAAACCCTCAAATCTAAACTCCAAACATCCCAGAACAAGCTACCGTATATCAGAGGTGGCACCAAGTCATTGCTTTGCAAGTCACAAGTAAGTCTCAAGTCTTTGCCCTCAAGTCTCGAGTCAAGTCCCGAGTCAAGACAGGCAAGTCCCGAGTCAAGTCCAAAGTCAAGACTGGAAAGTCTCAAGTCAAGTCACAAGTCCTGCATTTTGAGTTTCGAGTCCTTTCAAGTCCTTTTGACCACAGACTAATATTTTTACACAGATTGTGTATGCTTTTAAACCGCTGTATTTATTTATTATTTTGAAATAGCAGGAAAGAAAATAGTACTGACATTGCAATTCATAATAGCACTATTAACCAGTCATTTTAATAGTTTAAACAATTTTAAACATTTAACTCATTCCTTTACAGAATAAACACATTTGCAAAAACAAGTGCAACTGTACTTATTTGTACAAAAGTGTTAACATTGTATTTCCATGGCATATTGCATTGTAACTACTTCCACAGCAGTTTCTATTCTGTTCTTACCTTATCTCATTGATCTCATCTCATACTGTATGTGTGTTGATGTGTGCGTACACATGAAAAACATAACAAATACATGAACATAACAATGAACAGAGTTGTACTTTTTAGATGTCAGGGCCCTATGCAATATGTACACATATTCTTAATATAGTATATATTTTAACTGACCTTTATTCGACTGTTTGTCTTTTTGTAAGTGGCTAAAATACGCGGTGCTGCTGACCGCCGTCTAACGTTATGTTACTGTGTGTGATACATTGACTAACGTAACGTTATTTATAGGTACCTCATGCAACCCTGCTTAAAAAATCACTTGACAAAAAGTATGAATAAGGTAGCAAACTGCAGTGGACGCAACATATTGCCGTGTTTGAAATGACGTTATAACCATAAACATCTTATAAGTAGACGCAATATTGGTTGCTGTGACGCCAGCAATTTGCATCTTGAAGTGGTGATGAGGAGCCGGCGAGCAGCCTAAACTGACAGTTGACAGGTAGAAAACAAAGATGCCGGGCTGGTGTTCAGCGTTTTCCTGCTCAAATGAGCGGACTGTTGAAAATAGGAATCGGGGGATTACTTTTCACAAGTAAGATTTAACATTAATGTACTATTGGTTGTATTTTATGAAAATAACATTACCACAGAGTTGAGAAGGAGCAAAGATCTTCAATATTTGTATGTGAAAATCACAAATAAATCTTCTGGGGGAGGATGACGCCCCTACAGGGGTTTGGTTTACAAACTTTCTGCCCCACCTAAAACAAAATTCACCAGCCGCCATTGATTATAATGCATTCTCATTTTAGGCAAAATATAAGACAATACTTTCTTAACAGTATAATTGTAACCAGGAATACGTCTTCAAGTAACAATATTCAAATACTAACATTGTTGGGTAAAACAGAATTTGGTTTTATTCTGAATCCAGTGAAACAGATTGGTGGTTTTAGCTGATATGAAGACTTTCAGGTGTTTATATATGTTTAAGTATTTGGCAGACGCTTTTATCCAAAGCGACATACATAAAAAATACATATATAACAATCACTGAAAACATGATCATTTAAGGGAAGAATGTAATACAAAATATCAATACAAAGTGTCACGACAGAATAAACTCTCTGCTGCTGCAGCAACAGAGATACGGTCTATAAGATATATAGATATCTAATGTATTCATACATTGTTTATGTAGCATGTATATATAACGTAATCATATTGTTTCTTCAATTTAAAAATAGCTGACCGTTTTTTCCCCCCTTCTCTGGGATTATATTCCCAGTTTTAATCTCAGACGTCTGGTCACTTATAGCGTATAAGAATATTCTATTACTGTTAAGCAAACTATGAATAATAAAACATGTGTCCGTTATCATAGCTACACGTATGACAAAAAAGCGCGTGAAAATGAGTGGTATTCAGTGAGGTAAAATGAATTAAATGCGTTGACAGTTCATTGCTCCTGCCAAATGAATTGCACTGAGTGGAGCGGATCACCACTCCAAGATGGCGGCCCCGCGTCTCGTCTGCGCCAGTAGGCAGTAGCGCTCGATGCTGTGTACCCTTATAAGATGTCTATGGTTATGACGTTAGCAGTGAGTTTACAGCCTCACTGATTTAACTACACAGCAAATAAAAGTCATGTTACTTAGCCAATAAACGTTATCTTACATTCAAAACTTACCCTTCTTTGTGCAACTTCAAATGTCGAACGAAGTTGGAAGTTGTTGCGTCTCCGTCTGTAATATTTGAACTGCGTGATTTGCATACGGCAATTCGTTGACCAAGTCGTAGTTTTTATACCCGAACGAAACCAACTTTGGTATAAATCTTTCTCACTGGCGTGTTGTTTGACAACTCTTGTTCATTGGTTGTCCTGCAATTTGATTGGATCAATGCTGTGTGATGAAACCAATGTAGATCTAATTTGATTAGCTGTTGTACTGAGAGCACACACGCTGACACGCAGCACACACGCTGATAGACAGACACGTACAAAATGAAAGCTACGGAGCGCTCCCAAATAACTTTTTAAGCTTTAGGTTTTGGGGAAAGTAGCAAGTCATGTCAAGTCAAAAGGCT
This sequence comes from Entelurus aequoreus, assembly GCF_033978785.1. NCBI lineage: Eukaryota > Metazoa > Chordata > Actinopteri > Syngnathiformes > Syngnathidae > Entelurus > Entelurus aequoreus. The sequence goes on from NC_084740.1 coordinate 29,489,533, forward strand.
CAAGTCCAAGTGAAGTCACAAGTCATTGATGTTAAAGTCTAAGTCGAGTTGCAAGTCTCTTTACATTTTGTCAAGTCGAGTCTAAAGTCATCAAATTCATGACTCGAGTCTGACTCGAGTCCAAGTCATGTGACTCGAGTCCACACCTCTGCCGTATATTACCAAATAGTAGCCCGGGCCTGCACCAGCCTGCACTAGGCCATTATTTGGTTACAATGGTTACTGTCCAGTATTTTTTTTTTTTTTACAAAAAACTTTACATGTAAAAGCTATTGTGAACATACAAACAACAACAGATCAACATGAGGTAGGCTATCAAAAGACAATAGATCAACAAGGCCTCAACATGGCAGTAGTGCAACAATTGTCAAATAGAATACCAATACTAAAAATAAATAAACTTTTTAAATAAAGCAGCCTACCGGGAAAAATTAAATTATGGTACCAAGTACTCAAGTATAAAACCCACCATCAAAACAGAACAATAATACTGTCGCTTAAATAAAATAAAGGCTACAGTTCTCCAAGTTTTAAATAAAGCAGCATACAGGAAAAATAAAATTATGGTACCAAGTACTCTATAAAACCATCAAAACAATAATACTGGAGCAAACGCAACCCCAGTAGCATTTCCATCTAAACTATGCAAATAACAGCCCATGGGCGGCTATTTGGACAAAGGCGGTTATTAGGAAGAGGCGGTTAATTCACAAAATGGGGTCAGACCCCGGGCGGCTATTAGGACATGGGCGGTTATTTGCCCAAGGGTGTTTATTTGGTAATATACGGTAGTCAGATTACTTCTAGACCTCCACCCCAGATCCCACCACACTCCAAAGTGGGCTGGCTCAGGGTGGAGGACAGAGTAAAACAACTTGCACTGAGCCTCGTCTATAAAATCCGCTACACCTCCCTGATACCGAAGTACATGTCAAACTACTTCCTTAACGTAAATGACCGCCATAACCACAACACCAGGGGGAGCTCCACTAACCATGTTAAACCCAGATTCCGAACTAACAAAGGTCTTAACTCATTCTCTTTCTATGCCACATCAATGTGGAATGCGCTCCCAACAGGTGTAAAAGAAAGGACATCTCTATCCTCCTTCAAAACCGCAATAAAAGTTCACCTCCAGGCAGCTACAACCCTAAACTAACACCCTCCCCGGATTGCTAATAATCAAATGTAAACAATCAAATGCAGATACTTTTTCTTATGCCTTCTGATCTCTCTCTCTCTCTCTCTCTCTCTCTCTCTCTCTCTCTCTCTCTCTCTCTCTCTCTCTCTCTCTCTCTCTCTCTCTCTCTCTCTGGAATATGTACTGTACAACCTACTAATAAAAGTCTCAATCAATCAATCAAAGACATAAACTCCCTTCTAGTCTCTCATGGACACACACCTGCTGTTGTTGAATTTGGACTAGCGACTGCACGACATCAAGGCTGCGAAATAGAGACACGCGGCAGTCTTACACACACACGCGCATCCAAAAAAATATACACCTCACACACATACACCAGCCCCCATCCAACGCCCTTGACACAAATCTCTTAGGGGTGATGGACGGCTGGGCAGCGCCTGAAGAGCTGCAGCCTTCCACCGTGGCCCCCACTCCCTCCCCTCTGTTGCAAGTCTCGAGATGTACGTTGTAATATGTATATGTGCTTTGCTATGGAGGTTATTTCCGACTCCAGACTGGGCCCGCTTAGGAGCCCAGTCTAGATTGTATTTTTTTACTCATCCTCCCCCAGCATTTACCTTTTTCCCATCTTTTACGTGGCGCCTTGTGGCGACCCATTAGCGTTCCTGTTCTGTAACCCTGTACACTGTTTGTTCGTCTAATCTTGAATGGGTTTGTGCTGAAAACAACGTTTCTTTCAGTGGCGTGCGGTGAGGTTAATGTCTGGTGAGGCACGACTGCATCATCACAGTCAGATTTACAAACATATGAAACTGCAGTGCAAGTGTACCTAATGTTGTGTCCCTGCGGTCGTTCGCGGCTCCTGCAGCGCGAGCATTGTTGTTTTTGCACTTTTTGGCTTCTTGTTAAGTGACTTTTTTTGGGTGGATTCGGTCTTGCACGTGGAGGGTTTGGGTGTGGGCTTTGGTTGGTGTGGCGCTCCCGTCGGGCGGTGCATTCTGCGGCGGAGGTGCTTGGCACCAGGAGGCGGGGATATGAGACGAGCCTCTCACAGTGCGTCTTCGCAGCAGATTTATGATCGCTCAGAACAAGAAATACGTTACACACATACAGTTGTTGACAAAATACACTACATTATATACCTCAGCTAACTAAACTATGGAAATGTATAATATAATTCATATAGCAATACGGTCTCACTGCACAGCAGGCCAGCAGTTAGCCGAGTCATTGTGCACAATCCATGTTGAGGCTCAACGCAGTGACGTGCCTCAACTGGCTGCTGATCACCGCACCGTCTCTTCTCAGTATTTGAACGGCAAATGTGAAAATAAAAATAAAAATAATCTAAAACTGGTGAAGTTAAATGGAAAATAACTTTAGTATAATCACTGGATACATATAACAATTTAATTATTATTTTTTTCTTTCCATGATGGCAGGTGAGGCCGTGCCTCCCCTGCCTCTAGTGACGGCACGCCACTGGTTTCTTTGTACTTGTGCAATGACAATAAAGACCTACCTACCTACTGTTGTGATACATTATGATTGGGGTATAATTAAGATAATGAAGGATGAAGTGATTAGGGAATGTTTAAAATAGATATGCTTGCGCTCCTTATGTGTGTGTTCTTTGTTCAGTTACAATTGGGGGAAGGTTCAGGCCGACCAAAAACTCTTATCTCCAACATTCTTTACTGGTTACGTGGCTTCTTCGCCGAGGCCAGAAGAACAACACCAAAATGGGGGTCGGAGACCAGGAAGAAAAAAGCATAGGAAAACATCACGCCTGGATTAAGACACCTAAATGCATATTCATACATTGTGATATATATTGTAAGAGCGCGAGGGGAAGGCCGCATCCGGATAAGCCCTCCGTAAGTCGCCTTGTTGAATGATACTAGGGACATATAGCGCTCAGACAAATTATATTAGAATTGTATCCAATAGGGCAGTGTTTTTCAACCTTTTTTGAGCCAAGCCACATTTTTTTCATTGAAAATATGCGGCGGCACACCACCAGCAGAAATCATTAAAAATGAAACTCAGCAGCCGATATTGACAATGAAAAGTCGTTGTCCCAATTGTTGGATATGACTTCAGCATGCATCACTATAGCTCTTGTCTCAAAGTCGGTGTACTGTCACGACCTGTCACATCACGCCGTGACTTATTTGGAGTTTTTTGCTGTTTTCCTGTGTGTAGTGTGTTAGTTCTTGTCTTGCGCTCCTTTTTTGGTGGCTTTTTCTCTTTATTTTGTATTTCCCTGTAGCAGTTTCATGTCTTCCTTGACCGCTATTCCCCACACCTGCTTTGTTTTAGCAATCAAGAATATTTCAGTTGTTTTTATCCTTCTTTGTGGGGATATTGTTGACTGTCACGTCATGTTCGGATGTACATTGTGGACGCCGTTTCTGCTCCACAGTAAGTCTTTGCTGTCATCCAGCATTCTGTTTTTGTTTACTTTGTAGCTAGTTCAATTTTAGTTTCGTTCTGCATAGCCTTCCCTAAGCTTCAATGCCTTTTCTTAGGGGCACTCACCTTTTGGTTATTTTTGGTTTAAGCATTAGATACATTTTTACCTGCACACTGCCTCCCGCTGTTTCCGACATCTACAAAGCAATTAGCTACCTGCTGCCACCTACTGATATGGAATAGTATTACACGGTTACTCTGCAGATCTCCAGACAGTGCAGACACTCAACAATGGCACATTATCTGCAGATTATAATTACTGGTTTGCAAAACATATGTGTAACCCAAATAGGTGAAATTAGATAATCTCCCACGGCACACTAGACTGTATCTCATGGCACACTAGTGTGCTGCAGCACAGTGGTTGAAAAACACTGCAATAGGGAATAAATACTTCTGATTTTACGTTTATGCATTGTGTCCTCTTAGCATCTTCTGGCTCCAGATTAAACGAATACGCAGACGCTACCTACCTACCATCAGCGGCGCCCTTCAATGTCATTTTAAGTCGTGAACAATTTAGGACCTGTTCTACTACATGATTTGGTTTGAACTAAAACAAACCACTCTCTCATAACTTTAAAGGCCTACTGAAACCCACTACTACCGACCACGCAGTCTGATAGTTTATACATCAATGATGAAATCTTAACATTGCAACACATGCCAATACAGCCGGGTTAACTTATAAAGTGCAATTTTAAATTTTCCGGGAAACTTCCAGTTGAAAACGTCTAGGTATGATGACGTTTGCGCGTGACGTCAATGGTTGAAGCGGAAGTATTCGGACACATTGTATCCCAATACAAACAGCTCTGTTTTCATCGCAAAATTCCACAGTATTCTGGACATCTGTGTTGGTGAATCTTCTGCAATTTGTTTAATGAACAATGGAGACTTCAAAGAAGAAAGCTGTAGGTGGGATCGGTGTATTAGCGGCTGGCTGCAGCAACACAACCAGGAGGAATTTGAGTTGGATAGCAGACGCGCTATCCGACGCTAGCCGCCGACCGCATTGATGAAGTCCTTTGTTGTGCCGTTGATCGCTGGAACGCAGGGGAGCACAGGTGTTGATGAGCAGATGAGGGCTGGCGTAGGTGGAGAGCTAATGTTTTTAGCATAGCTCTGTCGAGGTCCCGTAATTAAGTTAGCTTCAATGGCATCGTTAGCAACAGCATTGCTAGGCTTCGCCAGGCGGTACAGCATTAACCGTGTGGTTACAGGTCCAGAGTTTGGTAGTATTGTTGATCTTCTGTCTATCCTTCCAGTCAGGGGCTTATTTATTTTGTTTCTATCTGCATTTAAGCACGATGCTATCACGTTAGCTCCGTAGCTAGGGTGCTTCGCCGATGTATTGTCGTGGAGATAAAAGTCACTGTGAATGTCCATTTCACTCTCATTTTCAAGAGGATATAGTATCCGAGGTGGTTTAAAATATGAATCCGTGATCCGCAATAGAAAAAGGAGAAAGTATGGAATCCAATGAGCCCTTGTACCTAAGTTACGGTCAGAGCGAAAAAAGATATGTACTGCACTGCACTCTAGTCCTTCACTCTCACGTTCCTCTTCCACAAATCTTTCAACCTCGTGCAAATTAATGGGGTAATCGTCGCTTTCTCGGTCCGAATCGCTCTCGCTGCTGGTGTAAACAATGGGGAAATGTGAGGAGCCCTTCAACCTGTGACGTCACGCTACTTCCGGTACAGGCAAGGCTTTATTTATCAGCGACCAAAAGTTGCGAACTTTAACGTCGATGTTCTCTACTAAATCCTTTCAGCAAAAATATGGCAATATCGCAAAATGATCAAGTATGACACATAGAATGGATCTGCTATCCCCCTTTTAAATAAGAACATTTCATTTCAGTAGGCCTTTAATGAGGGTTAATCAACACAAAATTTAATCATTACCACTAATGTAATGTGAAACATCAAAACTACAACATACATACACATACAATTGGCGTCAAACTCACTAACAAGCGGCTAGCGCAAGATGCAAACGTAGCAGTGTACATCTCGTCTCCACCATCAAGTCAAAGTCCTTGGCACACAAGAGGCTGCTAGATGGAGTCCTATCAGATGGAATGGAAATGGAACAAAAGCCTGGAGTAGAACCCAGGTAACAAAATCAACACAACATGGTCACTCACGCACAGTCCTTTAACAAATGCAGTACACACACTTGTTAACAAACACTAATTCAATTAATTAGTTGGGTTTTGTTTTGTGCAGCTGTGCCAATCCGTTAAGTGCAGCTTTTAGGGGACGCACATTTGTTCATCCGAACGAATCTGGCATAATAAATGATTACGCGCGTTGATTAGCGTCTGTGATCCATCACATTTCACATCGCCGTCACTCACCACACGTAGCAGTTGCCAGAATGCCGACTCCTGACGAGGTCTCTGTTGTGCAAATGAAGCCTGGCTCACCAACTGTGTTATTTCAGCTTTTTGGTCATAGGCAATCTGACTGTGAATGCTCTAATAAATCATGAGCACGGCTTTTGAAACAGCAGCACAACAACTCCACTGCTTTACATCAGGGATTAAGCACAAGTATATTTTTGTTGTTGTAAGGCTGATGTCAAAACAAAGCTTTTTGATAACTTTTTTTTTTTTTTTTTTTAAAGCAGACTTCGCTAAATGAGAATTCTAGTCATGTCCATCAGGATTCCACATCCCCACTTACAAGAGCTTTGGTATGGTTTTTAAAAGCGGACATGTGGGATCAAGTGTGTCACATCCAAACTAATGCCAAAAGGTTTGAATTTCCTCTCCTGGGCTCCCATCATTAGATCTCCTTTAGCTGCTTGCCTCACCTTCGCCTTCATTCCAACATCTCAGCTACAGCAGAAATAAACTTTTTTCCATTTGAGTTCCTCAGACGAAGACAACTTTCACCGGGTTAAACGTCACGCTAGATATGAACGACACGTTTCAAGTTTTACAAGGATGTCTGTGGAAAAAGGGCAAAAAGAGACACACTTGAGTCATTTTTAAACAAAACCCAAAACCAGTGAAGTTGTGTAAATTTTAAATAAAAACTGAATACAATGATTTGCTAATCCTTTTCAACCTATATTCAATTGAATAGACTGTAAAGACAAGATACTTAACGTTCGAACTGAGAAATTAAAACTCTACTATGCAAAGTGAAAGCCATTTATCAACAACACCCAGAAACGCCGCCGGCTTTGCTGGGCCCAAGCTCATCTAATATGGACTGATGCAAAGTGGAAAAGTGTTTTGTAGTCTGACAAGTCCACATTTCCAAAGAGGAAAATAACCACCCGGACTGTTTTAGGTGCAAAGTTCAAAAGCCAGCATCTGTGACGGTATGGGGGTGTATAAGTGCCCAAGGCATGGGTATTTACACATCTGTGAAGGCACCATTAATGCTGAAAGGTACATACAGGTTTTGGAGCAACATATGTTGCCATCCAAGCAATGTCTTTTTCATGGACGCCCCTGCTTATTTCAGCAAGTCTATGCCAAGCCACATTCTGCACGTGTTGCAAGAGCATGGCTTCGTTGTAAAAGAGTGTGGGTACTAAACTGGCCTGCCTGTAGTCCAGACCTGTCTCCCGTTGAAAATGTGTGGCGCATTATGAAGCGTCTAATACCACAACAGAGACTGGTGAACAACTTAAGCTGTACATCAAGCAAGAATGGGAAATAATTCCACATGAAAAGCTTAAAAAATTGGTCTCCTCAGTTCCCAACCGTTTACGGAGAGTTGTTAAAAGGAAAGGCCATGTAACGCAGTGGTACAAATGCCCCTGTGACAACTTGTTTGCAATGTGTTGCTGCCATACATTCTAAGTTAATGATTATTTGCAAAAAAATATAAGTTTCTCAGTTCGAACATTAAATACATTGTTTTTGCAGTCTATTCAATTGAATATAAGTTGAAAAGGATTTGCAAATCATTGTATTCTGTTTTTATTTACAAATTACACAACGTGCCAACTTCACTGGTTTTGGGTTTCGTAGATCGGGTTCTGACCAAACCAGCTAATGATGTTCATACTGTACAGTGGTCAATTGGTTTTCACACGACGAAGACCAAAAAGTACGAAAACCAGTCGTTGTTTCCAATAAAAACAACGTGAATCCATTAAGTCCGTTCCAGACACCCATGTACACATGTATAGTTTGTCACCGCAATGTTTGGCTGTCTGATAACCGAGACAGTATACAAAAACCAAGGTTTTGGCATACATTGTTCATCCCTTAAATTGTGGGCAGAAGGGGTGTCCAAAGTCTGGCCCAGGGGCCATTTGCGGCCCTCAGCTAATTTATTAATGGCCCACGCCACATTCTACTGTTTTTTTTTTAAATACATAAAAAAGTGGAATAAATGAGCGAACAGGTGAAATTTAAAGAGAAAACGTTGCAATGTTGACTAATAAACAAAGCTGCCATGTAGGATGTTTTTCTTTCATCTAAAGCATTTAATCGAATCATAGCTCCTAAAGCGTAATCGAATCATGAGGTCGCCAACGATTCCCACCTCTACACTTAAGGTTAAATACATCAATCAATCAATCAATGTTTATTTATATAGCCCTAAATCACTAGCTATATGTTGTATTGGTTTTGAAAAGGAAACATTTTAAAATTGCCCCTGCATGATTTGAGTTTTCGGTTCGGCCATCAGTGGAATATTTTGGACAACCCTTGCGTAGGGATATTTGTTTGGGCCCTTGATACATGCAATGTTTGGCCATAGGTTTGTCAAAAGTATCAATACTTCGACTACTAAATTGATACGAATATGCAAAAATTACATTGATACCAGCTTTTCTCTGTATCGTTAGTACCGAAGACTATAATACACATTTTCCTCGGCAAGCTACGTTGATTGTTGGGAGGAAGTGACCGAGTGGAGTGTGTCTTACATCATACTTTTATTCACTAATCAAACACCAGCAGTCATGAAAGACCAAGTATTTGAGAGTGAGCGCGGAGATCCGCCACCACAAGCCCAGGGAGTTTGCTTTACTACAGCGTGCAGAAAACCTCTACAAAATTGGTACCCAACCTTTATGACTTTCATCAGCAAATTGGAAAGAACATTTAATTTATGTGTGCTATGTACTTACTTTTCAATTTTGCAGAATGTAGTCAGCAGACCACAGTGACCTAACAGGAAGCAAGTAAGCAGGTCCTTGACCATTGAGGATAAATGATAAATAAATGATAAATGGGTTATACTTGTATAGCGCTTTTCTACCTTCAAGGTACTCAAAGCGCTTTGACAGTATTTCCACATTCACCCATTCACACACACATTCACACACTGATGGCGGGAGCTGCCAATTGTAAGTAATACAGTGTACTGTATAATGTTTTGTATTGCATCCTGAACTGAACAGGTCGCCGGTGCAAGGACGCTAAAACGGAAGTAATATGACTGAATTTATGAGATCCTGACAAGAGCCTAGCAACAGCGTTCAAAACTAGTTGCAGACAATCTATTAATGTTTGGTTAAGACCACTGGAGCATGAATTGCAATAGTCAAGACATGAGGAAACAAGAGCATGGATGATTATTTGTAGTTCAGAATGGATCTGATATTGGAAATGTTTCTGAGGTGTAAAAAGCAGGAGCGGGCTATATTTTTGATGTGCTCATCAAAAGTGCAAAAGAAGACACAGCTTAGAGACATTCTTTGGTCGTTTGGTAACACTTTGCCTCCACGGTGAAATAAGTAAACAAGTGATGTTCATAATGTGGTCTAAAAGGGCCATTTGTGCAATGCAGCTGTTTTTTGATAGAGCTGTGGAATATGGTATAAATAAAATGAACAGGAAAAATACAGCAAAAAGGCATAATGTAATGGGAAAAAGCTGAAATGTTGGTACTGTTAATGAATAAAACCACAAAAATGTGTTTTTAAATATACGTTTTAGCCTTTTTATTTGACCATTTCTATACAAATCACATGCTAGTGTCATCTACAAAACCCAAAACCAGTGAAGTTGGCACATTGTGTAAATCGTAAATAAAAACAGAATGCAATGATTTGCAAATAATTTTCAACCTACATTCAATTGAATTGACTGCAAAGACAAGATTTTTAACGTTCAAACTGGAAAACTTTATTTTTTGCAAATATTAGCTCATTTGGAATTTGATGCCTACAACATGTTCCAAAAAAGCTGGCACAAGTGGCAAAAAAGACTGAGAAAGTTAAACATCAAACACTTCTTTGGAACATCCCACAGGTGAACAGGCTAATTGGGAACAGGTGGGTTCCATGATTGGGTATAAAGGCAGCTTCCATGAAATGCTCAGTCATTCACAAACAAGGATGGGGCGAGGGTCACCACTTTGTGAACAAATTGTTGAAAAGTTTAAGAACAACATTTCTCAACGAGCTACTGCAAGGAATTTAGGGATTTCACCATCTACGGTCCGTAATGTCATCAAAAGTTTCAGAGAATCTGGGGAAATCACTGCACATAAAGGATATCACCACATTGGCTCAGGAACACTTAAAAAAAACACTGTCAGTAACTACAGTTTGTCGCTACATCTGTAAATGCAAGTTAAAACTCTACTATGCAAAGCGAAAGCCATTTATCAACAACACCCAGAAACACCGCCGGCTTCGCTGGGCCCGAGATCATCTAAGATGGACTGATGCAAAGTAGAAAAGTGTTCTGTGGTCTGACGAGTCCACATTTCAAATGGTTTTTGGAAACTGTGGACATCGTGTCCTCCAGAACAAAGAGGAAAATAACCATCCAATCGGGATTTGGATGTGAATGGATTTTTATTTCCAGCACCCTTGCCGAACAAGTATCGTGGAAATTCACAGGTATCGGTATCGACTACTGAAATTCTGTTATCACGACAACTCTGTACGGCCGTATGATAACCAAGACGATATATGAAAACTGGCGCAAAATTTTCACTGAAAACAAAATCCTGCAAAAAGTAGGACGTTTGAAAACCGAGGGACCACTGCTGACCACTGACTTACGACAGGATTTCTTATGGAGATTTATACAACCAAAACAACAGGCGGTGCCTTGACTAAAAAAAGTCAGAGCTTTTTGTCCTGTCACACGCACCTGTGACTTGGAGAAATGCTGAAAAAAGTGGGGCAAATGTTTTCATGGTTTTATGATGCTTATTTTTAGATAATGGTGATCAATGACGCAAAGTCTTCAAGCTACTCTACAACTAAATCATTTTCTAAAAACGGGTCTTGAAAAGGAGTTGTCATATTTTTTTGATCAGCACATCATAGTAAAAAAATGCTCACTCCCTGGTTTGTCCACCTTCTGTCATTCTTTTTGTTTGTCATTTTTGTAAAATAATATATGTCGTCATCCAACTGACTTTCACCCAGATATTGGAGAGTATGTGGAACATGTTGACAGTTCATCCAGAGGGGTCTAAGTCCACTGAACTTGGCATGTCTCTCTTACAGTAGAGAGTCAGGATGGAGCAGGAAAATGGTCTTCTCAAAGCTCTTCCAGAAAGTTGGAGACATGCAAATGTTGGAACAAGATGCAGGATAACTCATGACAGTATTTCTTTTCCACCAGTTCTTAAAACACAAGCAGCCATGTTTCATTTCTAGCTATTTTCACCCCCCAAAAAATTACATTAATTCAAAATTAGGCCAGCATATGAGTACTTTTGAAATCATTTGGTCTCCATTCACCTGTCTTGTAATTATACACCTTTATGTTGTCCTTTCTCTGATATTTTTAACCTCTCTCTATGCAGGCACTGCACTGTGTATCAAAATGTGCATCATCTCCATCCAGTCCCCTGATAGGCACATCTCACTGTCTGCTGTCTGTCTGGATTCAAATGCAGCGTAAACAGTGCAGAGTTTTGCTGTCCGCCTGTCGCCGTTATCAGCCGTCGCTCGGTGACGCGTCGCTGTCAAATTCCAAGAGCTGCTGCCGAATCATTGGAAGTTCACAACGCAAGCGACTGCCATGTGCCATGTTTGTTTCACTCCACACATCCATCGCAGGCAGACATACTTGCCTCTAAGGCTTCTTCTGTCTCCAGGGAATCTTTTCTTGTCTGAAAACATTGACATGCCCTATTGTGCTTGGAAGCGAGTCAGCATTTGAATACACGTAAATGCATGTTTAGGAACGTGGTACGCATTATCAGGAGGTATAACGGTATTTAACCTTGTACAAACGCCGTTTCCATATGAGTTGGGAAATTGTGTTAGATGTAAATATAAACGGAATACAATGATTTACAAATCCTTTTCAACCCATATTCAATTGAATGCACTACAAAGACAAGATATTTGATGTTCAAACTCATAAACTTTACTTTTTTTTTGCAAATAATAATTAACTTAGAATTTCATGGCTGCAACACGTGCCAAAGTAGTTGGGAAAGGGCATGTTCACCACTGTGTTACATGGCCTTTCCTTTTAACAACACTCAGTAAACGTTTGGGAACTGAGGAGACACCTTTTTTAGGCTTCTCAGGTGGAATTCTTTCCCATTCTTGCTTGATGTACAGCTTAAGTTGTTCAACAGTCCGGGGGTCTCCGTTGTGGTATTTTAGCCTTCATAATGCGCCACACACTTTCAATGGGAGACAGGTCTGGACTACAGGCAAGCCAGTCTAGTACCCGCACTCTTTTACTATGAAGCCACGTTGATGTAACACGTGGCTTGGCATTGTCTTGCTAAAATAAGCAGGGGCGTCCATGGTAACGTTGCTTGGATGGCATCATTTGTTGCTCCAAAACCTGTATGTACCTTTCAGCATTAATGGCGCCTTCACAGATGTGTAAGTTACCCATGTATTGGGCACTAATACACCCCCATACCATCACAGATGCTGGATTTTTCAACTTTGCGCTTATAACAATCCGGATGGTTCTTTTCCTCTTTGGTCCGGAGGACACGACGTCCACAGTTTCCAAAAACAATTTGAAATGTGGACTCGTCAGACCACAGAACACTTTTCCACTTTGTATCAGTCTATCTTAGATGAGCTCAGGTCCAGCGAATCCCACAGCGTTTCTGGGTGTTGTTGATAAACGGTTTTCGCCTTGCATAGGAGAGTTTTAACTTGCACTTACAGATGTAGCGACCAACTGTAGTTACTGACAGTGGGTTTCTGAAGTGTTCCTGAGCCCATGTGGTGATATCCTTTACACACTGATGTCGCTTGTTGATGCAGTACAGCCTGAGGGATCGAAGGTCACGGGCTTAGCTGCTTACGTGCAGTGATTTCTCCAGATTCTCTGAACCCTTTGATTATATTACGGACCGTAGATGGTGAAATCCCTAAATTCCTTGCAATAGCTGGTTGAGAAAGGTTTTTCTTAAATTGTTCAATAATTTGCTCACACATTTGTTGACAAAGTGGTGACCCTCGCCCCATCCTTGTTTGTGAATGACTGAGCATTTCATGGAATCTACTTTTATACGCAATCATGGCACCCACCTGTTCCCAATTTGCCTGTTCACTTGTAGGATGTTCCAAATAAGTGTTTGATGAGCATTCCTCAACTTTATCAGTATTTATTGCCACCTTTCCCAACTTCTTTGTCACGTGTTGCTGGCATCAAATTCTAAAGTTAATGATTATTTGCAAAAAAAAAATGTTTATCAGTTTGAACATCAAATATGTTGTTTTTGTTGCATATTCAACTGAATATGGGTTGAAAATGATTTGCAAATCATTGTATTCCGTTTATATTTACATCTAACACAATTTCCCAACTCATATGGAAACGGGGTTTGTACTATTGTTAGAAAGTAGCATGAAGAATACCACACACCATAGTGTGGACTGTGACGCAACAGTTTGTTTACATGTAAAATATTCCACTCCTTTGTCTCATTTTGTTCACCAAAAGTTCTATGTTGTGCGTGAATGCACAAAGGTGCAATTTGTTGATGTTATTGACTTGTTGAAGTGCTAATCAGGCATTTTTGGTCAGTGCATGACTGCAAGCTAAGTAATGCTAACATGCTATTTAGGCTAGCTGTATGTACATATTGCATCATTATGCCTCATTTGTAGGTGTATTTGAGCTCATTTAATTTCCTTTACTTTTATCCTCTTTGTATATAATTTAGTTTTGCATGTCTCATGACACATTATCTGTATGTAATATTGGCTGCATTTCTGATGGTTGTTTGTGTGCCATGTTGTTCCAGACCACAGCAAACATTACCTAACTTGCCAAAGATTGTAATAAATCTATTAGAAGAATACAGCCTGCCGTTTCCTTTAACTTGGACATAAACATACATACCTTTGGCCATTAAAAGCCAGTCATTTCCAGGAGTTTTCTAACCTTCTGAGTAGCCTCTGATTTACTAATTGTTTCTAATGTTCTTAAAAATGTGTAAAATAAATATTAAATTTCAACATTTATGTTAACAAAGATTTGTTTCAGCCTGCGACACAATCATTTTGATAGTAGGCTATTATAGCTAGTATAGATACTTACGTCATGTGTTGCCTTCATTTTATTGAAACTTGTATTAGTAGATTGCAAAGGAAGAGAATACATTGTATGAAACCGTACAGTTTACACAGTACAGTACATATTCCGTACAATTTACCACTAAACGGTAACATCCAAATACGTTTTTCAACTTGTTAAAGTCGGGGTCCACGTTAATCAATTCATGGTAAGACTTATATACGGCTTTTCATTTTTTGCGGCTCCAGACAGATTGTTTTTTTGTATTTTTTGTCCAATATGGCTCTTTCCACGTTTGAGGTTTCCGACCCCTGCTCTAGATGGAGCACATACACCGTGGTTTGAGAATCACTGGTCTACTCCGTAAACAAAACCAGTGCAGAAAAGCCTCAGGCTAGTAGTCATCTTGACTAGCGATAGTGGCAAGGAGAAGCCAGAACTTGAAAACCCTCTTCCGAGGTAACAATCTCCTGTTTGGGAACACTTTGCCATCCCAATACAAAAAGCTACAACTTTCCAATAAAGAAGCATTTTAATTAGTACTGTGACGCATGTACGTGGTGTATTCCCAAGATGCAGAAAGCTGAGGAGGCAGCGTGCAGGTAAAAAGGTACAGTGGAACCTCGATTTACGAACCTAATTGGTTTGCCGACCGAAACATTCGTCAAGTGACACAGATTTCCCCATAAAAAACAATGTAAATATGAATAATTGGTTCTAGTCTCGACAAAAGTCCCTTGTGGTTAGAGTGGTAGGTCGTAAGTTCAAACCCCGGCCGAGTCATACCAAAGACTATAAAAAATGGGACCCATTACCTCCCTGCTTGGCACTCAGCATTAAGGGTTGGAATTGGGGTTTAAATCACCAAAATGATTCCCGAGCGCGGCCGCTGCTGCTCACTACTCCCCTCATTTCCCAGGGGGTGGAACAAGGGGATGGGTCAAATGCACAGAGTAATTTCACCACAACTAGTGTGTGACTATCAGTGGTATTTTAACATTTTAACTTGTATTTTGTATTATAAAATGCACACTTTTAAGACATTATAATGTGTATATATTATGTATATGTATCAAAATAACATAAGTGGGTAATGGCTCAACGATCTTTTATTTTATCCAAACATCACAACAACAGTCAGTAATTGTCAATGCGTCCACACACACACACAAACACACACACACACACACACACACACACACACACACACACACACACACACACACACACATGTCCCTTTGGTACACTTCAAAATGTTACCAAACATGTTGCTACAATACAAAACTAAGGAGGAAAATCCTTTTACCTTGTGACTTTGAATATTTGTGACAATCTGCATTCTCATTCGTTGCATTTAAGGTCCCTTTTGGCATTTGCCCCCCCCCCCCCCCCCAAAAAGTCTGGTCTTATCACAGTTAAAAATATTGGTAGAAATCCCACTTCACAAATAGAATCCAAGTTGAAGCGTCAGTGTTGTCCAAACAGTCTCGCCATGCTGCAGCCGACACAGTGAAAGATGGCTTTTGAAACTTTCCCAAACACCCCTGACTTCTGTGCGGATTCCAGCATGCTCACTGTTGGGCATCAAGTCACCATATAAATGGCAAATCCTCCCTTGAATGATAGCCTCGGGAATGCTATCGCCGGTTAGCTGCGTTTCCCGTTTAGCTGCACTAAGAATAGCTTCTCTCCATTGTCTTGCACATTCTCACTGTCCTTGCTAAGATATTTAACTCCTTCGGCAAAGTCAGCAACCATTAAAACCTCCATTTTGATGATTGTTGCAATTGTGGATTGGTTTTTGCTGTGCATGTGAGCCAATTTATGTCCCGCTGGCGGTACTGCTAGGATGTGACTGTTCTTCAGATCACCAATTACTGACATGACCGCCTCGTTCATCTTTCTGAACAATGATTTATTTTGCAATAAATGTTCTTTGTGTTCCTTTTCAGTCATTTGTGTTACGTCAGTCCTCGCTCTCTCTCATGCTCATGCTCGTACCCGTTCTCCACCATCAACAACCCCCTCTCCTTCCCGACTGCTGCCTTTTACAGAGCGGCAGGTCATCAGCCAACCACTCACAGCTGTGTCATCTACGCACCTGCCGCTAATCTCGAAGCCGGTCCTGACACACCCCGCTTCTCCGCAGGCCCGCAGGCCACACCCCACTACAGTGACGTCTGGGGCCCGCCTCTTCAAAATGCAGGAAGTGTTGTCATCAACCCCGTAGACTATCCGGCGGCAAACAAAATAAACAAACAAATAAAATGAATTAAATGACCGCACACTGAAGCATATTTGGCTCCATCTCAACATTCGTAGACCGAAAAGAACGCAAATAGAGGCGTTCGTGAATCGAAGTTCCACTGCATTTAATATAGCGATACAAAACTAAACAAAAGACCTGGGGCCGTATTTATCAAGCTTCTTAGAATTACTCCTAAGAAGTCTGCTAAGAGTTGACTTAAGAGTAAAGAAATTCTTCGCTGAAAGCTGCACTTAAAAGTTAGTTATCGAGCGACTTACTCACACTCTCAGCGAAGTGTAGGACTGAATCTTAAGTGTCACACTCAGAGCTGAATTACGACATTACTATGTGCCGTAAACGGAATTTTAGGTGACGTCATTTCTGTGTCCATAGAAATGACCAATCACGGAAGGGAACCCCTTGTCTAAGAATAAAGAAATACCTTAGAAATATTTAAGTGGACAATGGGAGTGTATATTTTGACAATAAACTACAAAATAATACAAAACAAACAAACAATATTGGCAATGAATCAAAAATAAATGTTTCCTTTTTGTTGCACCTTTCCTGCTTCCTGCTCCCAGACCGTAGTCGAAGAGCGCAGGGGAGACACTTCTCCAGGGCCGATGTATGCTCGGGGCAACACCCTTCACTTTACCCGGCAGTGGGTCTCCACAGCGGACGACTTTAGGGTGAATGATGAGTCCGCCGATTAGTTGCAAATCTTGCTTTATTGATTGCTTGCACACAGCCAATCCAACACAAAACAAACTAGTCCCCGCCCGCACTCAAGCTACCGCTCCCTCTCTTCTCTCGCCCACACACTCACTGACATCACTCACCTCACATGCTGTCACCTATTAAAGGGCCACACACACACATACACTACTCTCATAACATTTTCTTTCCAATTCATTAATTAGGCAACTCATTTGAAACTGGTGTGGGTGGCTCTATATATACTAGCCCACTGCAGCCACATGCAGAAATCAACATGGAATCGAAAATTATTAAATCTGTGACAAAAATAATACCCGCTCTGTCTAAACGATACCGTTTGATCAGCTGCTCGTCATCAAACAAAGCCAGGACATCCTTCCGCTCCCTGAACGTTCGCGCACGTCTCTCTGGCCTCAGTGTCATCCCCTGCTGGCAACTCCTAACCACTTAGGACACCTCTGAAGGTCTCTTAAATATCGTGTAGAGTAGGAGTGATACTTAGACTTAAGAAAGTTGATAAATAGCTTTTATTCTTAAGTTTGAGATTAGGACTAAATTTCGCAAATTCTCAGGATTTAAGTGTAAAATGGCACTCTAAGATACTTGATAAATACGGCCCCAGAGCAGCAGGAAAGTTCTAACTATGCAAATCGAAACTAAGACAGGCTGCAAAAATAACAGACATAATGCAGGAGCACAGCAAAAACTTACGGCCAAGACGCGCGGCAGGAGAAGTGTCAACAATAGTACATCCATACATAAAGTTTCAACAAAGAATGGTGGCCAAGACTCAACTTAAATAGTCCTAATTGCTGACACAAAACAGGTGCGCGGAGCAGTGCTCAACGGCAGGAGTAAAGTTGCTGCGGGTAAATACCAAAACGGAAGTGCCACCAAAATAAAATCACAGGACAGAAACCAAGCATCAAACACAGGTAAACACTAAAATAAACTGCAAATAGGGCCTGGTGGAACAGGCAGTGTTCTGTATACTGTATATGTTTGCATTATTTATTTTATTTATTGGAAAAGTACCAGCAAGCAGTTTCTGGTTATATATTTTATTCTAAAACATAATGACAGTCTGTTCACACGAAACTAAGCAGTTCTATTTTTTGCAAGTTGCTCTCTGACTGTACCAAAAATAAACCAAACCGTGACCTTGAAACTGAAGTATGTATCAATGTATGCGCATTAGAATACTATACAGTATCTGTGATTGATATAATCCTCTGTATTGCTCACATTATCCAACATTAGACAGCCAAACCTTGTCTTTAACAATAAGTTAAATTTTCTGTTTCCTGGTCATCAGCACATTTTTCGTCTATGGTGGGGTCACAAAAAATCCTAAAAAAAAAAAAACGAAAGAAAAGCAAATGAGACGATATAGTTGATTCCAGATGATTAATCAGATAAAGTCTTTCAAGATGAATATGTCCCGACTTTAGAGCAGTGGTTCTCAAACTTTTTTTCAACAAGTACATAACCCAAAACCAGTGAAGTTGTTACATTGTGTAAAACTTAAATAAAAACAGAATACAATGATTTGCAAATACTTTTCAACCTATATTCAATTGAATCGACTGCAAAGACAATATACCTAACATTCGAACTGGAAAATGTTATTTTTTGCAAATATTAGCTCATTTGGAATTTGATGCCTGCAACATGTTTCACAAGTGGCAAAAAAAGACTGAGAAAGTTGAGGAATGCTCATCAAACACTTATTTGGAACATCCCACAGGTGAACAGGCTAATTGGGAACAGGTGGGTGCCATGATTGGGTATAAAAGCAGCTTCCATGAAATGCTCAGTCATTCACAAACAAGGATGGGGCGAGGGTCACCACTTTGTGAACAAATACGTGAGCAAATTGTCAACAAGTTTAAGAAAAACATTTCTCAACGAGCTATTGCAAAGAATTTAAGGATTTCCCCATCTACGGTCCGTAATATCATCAAAAGGCTCAGAGAATCTGGAGAAATCAATGCATGTAGATAGATAGATAGATAGATAGATAGATAGATAGATAGATAGATAGATAGATAGATAGATAGATAGATAGATAGATAGATAGATAGATAGATAGATAGATAGATAGATAGATAGATAGATAGATAGGTCTTTATTGTCATTGCACAAGTACAACGAAACTTTGTTTTCAGCACAAACCCGTTCAAGATTAGTCAAACAAACAGTGTACAGGATTACAGAACAGTAACGCTGATGGGTTGCCACAAGGCGGGGCGTAAAAGATGGGGAAAAAGGTAAAACGCTGGGGAAGGAAAAAAATACAATCTAGACTGGGCTCCTAAGGGGGCCCAGTCTGGAGTGGGAAAAAACCTCCATAGCAAAGCACATATACTGTACATATTACAATGGACATCTCGAGATATCTAGCAACAGAGGGAAGGGACTGCGGCGTAATGGTGGTAGGCCGCAGCTCTCGGCGCTGACCATGAGGGCGTTGGGTGGGGGGGGGGGGGCGTATATTTTTGTCCAAAGTCGACAACAACAGGTGTGTGTCCATGAGAGACAAAAAGGGAGTTTGTTGTGTCTTCGCTGCACTGTCCTTCGGGAGAGTCTCGAAGCCAGGGAAACAATCCAAGTTAGAATGTTTGAAAATAAAAATGTGCTTTTCACTCTAAATTGTCTATGACTGGTCCTCAAAAAACCTGCGAGGCAGACAGTCCGATGTTATCCAAATCACAAGAGTGTCCACAGTTCTTCCCGCATCCTCCAATCATTCGAGGCAGCTTTGGGGTACTTTAGAAGACTGCCAGCAACTTCCAATTTGTGGACAGACCAGAGCAACGCTTACTCCAATCAGCAGATGTCCTGTTGTAATGATTCCGAATAGGTAGATAGCTTCACGTCCTCGACAGAAAATGGTTGCCAGCAACAACCGCTCCGTCACGACAAACAGGTTCCCCCAAACCCAAGATTTTGTCAATTTCGTTGAGGCCAGTTAAGTAGTTCCAATGTTTAGATTTGGAGAGCAGTGCAAAAAGAGGCAACAAGAAAGTTAACAGAAGACAAAGAAGCAAGCAGGAGATATAAGGGAGAGGGAAGGGGAGCGTCCACCCTCGATGAGTGCCAGAGAGAAAGCGATACTGCATCAAACACCGACATCTGTGTGTAAAGGATATCACCACATTGGCTCAGGAACACTTCAGAAACCCACTGTCAGTAACTACAGTTTGTCGCTACATCTGTAAGTGCAAGTTAAAACTCTACTATGCAAAGCAAAAGCCATTTATAAACAACACCCAAAAACGCTGCCGGCTTCGCTGGGCCCGAGCTCATCTAAGATGGACTGATGCAAAGCGGAAAAGTGTTCTGAGGTCTGACAAGTCCACATTTCAAAATGTTTTTGGAAACTCCGGAACAAAGAGGAAAAGAACCATTCGGATTGTTATAGGCGCAACGTTCAAAAGCCAGCATCTGTGATCGTATGGGGGTGTATAAGTGCCCAAGGCATGGGTAATTTAGACATCTGTGAAGGCACCATTAATGCTGAAAGGTACATACATGTTTTGGAGCAACGTCCAAGCAACATTATCATGGACGCCCTTGCTTATTTCAGCAAGACAATGCCAAGCCACGTGTTACAACAGTACTAGACTGGCCTGCCAGTAGTCCAGACCTGTCTCCCATTGAAAATGTGAGGTGCAATATGAAGCCTAAAATACCACAATGGAGACCCCAGACAGTTGAACAACCTAAGCTGTACATCAAGCAAGAATGGGAAATAATTCCACCTGAAAAGCTTAAAAAATGGGTCTCCTCAGTTCCCAAACATTTACTGAGTGTCATTAAAAGGAAAGTAACACAGTGGTAAAAATGCCCCTGTGCCAACTTCTTTGCAGTGACATTTGCTGCCATTAAATTCTAAGTTAATGATTATTTGCAAACAATAACTAAGTTTCTCAGTTTGAACATTAAATATATTGTCTTTGTAATCTATTCAAATGAATATAAGTTGAAAATGATTCACAAATCATTGTATTCTGTTTTTATTTACGAATTACACAATATCCCAACTTCACTGGTTTTGGGTTTTGTACTTGGCTCTCCAAGTAACCACCATAATGATCAACATTAAAATACAGTAGAGTAGTAGGCCTAAATATTCATTAAAACAAGGATGGGGCTTGTATTTAACAAGTATATTTAATATTTTTGGCAGCATGGTGAAACGGGATAGGTCCTGGGTTCAATCCCCGGACTCAGGGTCTTTATGTGTGGAGCTTGCATGTTCTCCCCGTGACTGCGTGGGTTTCCTTCGGGTTCTCCGGCTTCCTCCCACCTCCAAAGACATTTTAAGGTTGATTGGCAACACTAAATTGGCCCTGGTGTGTAAATATGAGTGTGAATGTTGTCTGTCTATCTGTGTTGGCCCTGCGATGAGGTGGGGACTTGTCCAGGGGTGTACCCCGCCTTCCGCCCAAATGCAGCTGGGATTGGCTCCAGCACTCCTGCAGCCGCGAGAGGGACAAGCGGTAGAAAATGGATGGCCACTGTAACATTACACACAGTTTGAACAGTAACACTGTGTTTGAATATAGGCAAATAAAACACTGTACTTTAATCAACTGATTATTTGGCGTACTACTAGATGTACCACAGTTTGAGAATTACTCACTTTCGAGGCAATATGGTCCAGAAATTGTTGGTTGTTCCACATTTGGGCCGTGTAACCTTGGTGGTTGCACTGTATCAAGATGCTATTGGTACTGCTGATCATGAGACATAGACAAACGGAAGGGATGAATAAGCTCTGCTTCTTCCTACTCCTTTTCGCACACACTTTTTTTAAGCAAGTCTTAACATGTGATGTAACTTTGTTACAGATAATAAACTGAGCTAATGCCGATGTTGAATCTTGAAACAAAACTAAACCTGTCCAATGGGGAATTCCTCCTACTTCAACATCTTATGAATTCTAAAGAGTTCCACCCCCCCTACCCCACATATATTCCATTTCCCAGCTTTCTCCTCTTTCCTTGATGTCCATCCTGAAATAAGCCTCCTCTCACACAATCTTCCATCCAGCCTCCCTGTCATCTAGAACAGTGGTCCCCAACCACCGGTCCGGGGACCGGCACCGTTACGTGACACATTTGCTACCGGGCCGCACAGAGACGTTAAATAATTTATAACCGACCGCATTTTCTCCTACTTAACTTTGGCCAGTCCCACCAGACACACCAATAAGCTTGTTCACAGATGTATTATAAAACGTTTAATAGGAAGTCGCCATTTGCTATATTTGTTACATCTTTGTCACATGGGACAATGCACATTAATAAACATATAAAATGTAAAGGTGCCAAATCGTAGCCAAAAGCTAGGCTCCATTGTAGTGGAAAAATTACCCTAGGGTTACCTCTCAACGGAATTGGGAAGTACACGACACTACATGTCAGGTCACCCTGACATAATGCTAGTTCGTTTGGTGGGGTGATATTAGAACTTTGGACAGTTGCATAAGTTGTTATTTTGTTAGACTCAGACCACAGGAAGGTTATAAATAAATGCTGTGGACTGATACGGGTGTGCATTCTTTCTAATTCCTTCGAGGGTGCACCATCTTTCGTCTCCAGAGATACTGTCTGTGTAAACACATGTCTTTCCAATCCAACTTTTTATTATCTGTATGGGTAAATAAACTCTTGTAACCAACTCTATTTTGTTCCTGTTGAAGACTCGGACTTTTCTACCACACCATCTAGCTAGGTTGATGACCTAAGATCAGGGCAGATCAGGAACAAAGTGACCATAGGAGTTAAAGTGCATTAGGCAGATGGAGAAGTACGAAATTGTTGCACATAATAATTGTGCTGAAGGAAGAAAATACACATCTCCTTTGGCCTAGAAGGTTAAAGTGCTGGTGTTATTGCACACCGTCCTATTACATAAGTAGTTAGCAATAACGGATGTATTTACGCATGGAAAATTGGACCAAAAAAAGCTAACGTTAGTGTATCTACGTATGAAATATTGCACAAAATTTGAATGCATAACTTTTAGAATGGAAATTGAAATTTATTGGAACTAATGGCAAGCATTTCTAGCTTGATTATATATACATGCTTTCATCCTTGAATGGGATGTATCACCTATAACCCATCAGATACTAAAGCCAAAACAAAGCCTACTACTGGGAAAAACGAGTACAAAACAAAAGTCTATGGAGAGCTTTTTTCCAAAGGGAAAAGGCCAGGGGCTCCCACAAATTCAACGTTATGGTGAGTTTTTTCATGTATTCATTTTTCATGCACTTATTTGCTATATTTATCTGCCACACGTGGAAGGCCGGTCCGTAAAAATAATGCCTACATTAAACCGGTCTCTGGTGCAAAAAAAGGTTGGGGATCCCTGATCTAGAATATAAAGTGACAACTCTTCCTGGTCCTGGAAAAAATATATCATTAATGTTTTATTAATCATATATTTTGTTTGCAAAGCCTGCTCCTTGGGGCTTTCTTGCTGTGTTCAAATAAATTAATAATCGAGCTAAGCGTTGGTTGCGACTAAGAGACTCAGCTTTTTTTTCCAATTGCTCAAAAAACAGCCATTGTTTACGACACCTCTGCACTCAAAGGGGCTTTCAGAAGAACCCAGTATTGATTTTGATGTACTTGCTGTAAATGTTGTGTCTTGTCTTGTCAAGGGCCAGGGATTTCTAAACTGGTACATATATTGAAGTTTTATTTGACCTGTTTGGAAGATGTTCCCTGCATGCAAGCAAAGCACGAAGGGGGTGTTTGCACATCACACATGATGGTACTTGATACTGGATACTTGATGTGGTTTCCATGTTATCAATTTGAAGGTTTTTTAATTGGGTGAAAAGCCTATTTCCAAGAAATTGTACGACCAAGAAGGAAGGGGATTCATATGGCCCCATTGTTGCGGTTTACCTGACACATGAAACTATCCACCTCAGCCGCCAGATGGGAGTAGTATATCTTTAAAAAAAAAAAAAAGTGTTTTATGGCAAATCAGTTGCTGTCTAGAGTGGTGCTTTCCATCATTTTCAGCAGACTGAATTGCAGAATGATGAATCCGCCTCTTCCTCACACGCAAGGTCCAACCAGGAATGGGGCCAAATTAATCCTTTACCTACTATTATTTATTTATTATTAACCTTTGGAAAATAATTCCTAGTAATTTGTGAGGCACAACAACAATTTCAGATCTGAGTTGTTTTTTTTTCTAAAAAAACATTATTAGGCTAATGCTAATAAATATAACTTCATTACAGACTAAGTTCCCATTATTAGACTTAGACAAACTTTAATGATCTACTAGGGAAATTGTTCCACACAGTAGTTTAGTTACAAAGGATGGAAAGTGTAAGAATGGAAAGGATAATGCAGGTAAAAAGTAGACTAAAAATGCACCGCAGTAGCAATATAAAATATAACATATGTAATATTTACATATTATATATTTTATATATTTTATAAACACTTTGCAGTGTTTGTGGTCCAGTCGCCACTCACCACATTATGCCTCAAACATTGCGGCTTCACCACATTCAGATTATTTTATTAAAAAAAGAAAGAAAATTCAAAAGATTTGTGGTCTTAAATTAATCATTTTCAAGCATATACATGGATAAATACACTAAAAAGATCAATACTACAGTAGTATTGGTCATTAAAGGAGGTCAAACCAATCAAAGCACTCCATTCAATATCCTGGCCAATGATTGGCTCAACCTCATGCAGCATTATTATATTAGAATTAAAAGAGTGTAAAGGCGACTAAAGTGTTTTTATCTGTATTCAGACAACCGTAACAGTTTTTTTTTTATCATCTAGCTATGAAAATATTGGGTTTATGAATAACAATTCCTATTTTGCGGAAAATAATTTGTGTTCTTGTCAGGAATTAAGCGGTAAACAAGTACGTAGTTGTGTTTGATTACATTTCTATGGTTTGCATAGATGTCATTCATTCGAGTACAGTAGTCGTCACTCTTTGTTACTCACTTTTTATTTGCTGCTATAATTTATGTTGCACTGTGTTGTGACCTGCCCCTTGTTTTTCACTGAGTGTTGAGTTCCTGGTGAGTGTATGTATGTCAGTCAGGGGTGAGCAGTCAGGGTTGGCAGGTTTTCATGAAAAAAAACTTAAATAAAAATAAAATATCAATCCATCCATCCATCTTTTTCCGCTTATCCGAGGTCAGGTCGCGGGGGCAGCAGCCTAAGCAGGGAAGCCCAGACTTCCCTCTCCTCAGTCACTTCATCCAGCTCTTCCCGGGGGATCTCGAGGCGTTCCCAGGCCAGCCGGGAGACATAGACTTCCCAATGTGTCCTGGGTCTTCCCCGTGGCCTCCTACCATTCGGACGTGCCCTAAACACCTCCCTAGGGAGGCGTTCGGGTGGCATCCTGACCAGATGCCCGAACCACCTCATCTGGCTCCTCTCGATGTGGAGGAGCAGCATACTTTGAGCTCCTCCTGGATGGCAGAGCTTCTCACCCTATCTCTAGGGGAGAGCCCCGCCACCCGGCGGAGGAAACGCATTTCGGCCGCTTGTACCCGTGATCTTGTATTTTCGGTCATAACCCAAAGCTCATGACCATAGGTGAGGATGGGAACGTAGATCGACCGGTAAATTGAGAGCTCCCGGCTCAGCTCCTTCTTCACCACAACGGATCGATACAGCGTCTGCATTACTGAAGACGCCGCACCGATCCACCTGTCGATCTCACGATCGACTCTTCTCTCACTCATGAACAAGACTACGAGATACTTGAAACTCCTCCACTTGGGGCAGGGTCTCCTCCCCAACCCGGAGATGGCACTCCACCCTTTCCATATTTTCATAGACTATGTTACAAATACATTTTCTGTATGATTACAATTATTTATCAACATTTTCATATGTAAAAAATATTAAATTTCCTCATCATATAAAGTGCAAATAAAATGTAAAACAACAAATGGTATTTAATTTTATAGAAGTAAATACATGTCACTAAGAAGTGTTTCAAAACATTTTAATAAAAGTGAATTATTCTCTTCTTTTTCTTGTTATCCTTTTAATGAGCCGCCTGTGTTAACGTTGGAGCTTTTTTTTTTTTTTAAATTGAATTTCATATGCACTCATCAAAGTGCCTCACTTGCCTTGAACCTTACCGCACACCACAGTTGTCTGTTATTGGCTGTGAGATAAAGATCATTTTCCTCCAGCAAGCTGACGTGCCTTTGGATGCTCTTGTTGGCGCAAGCCTGCCGCAAAATACTACAAGTGTACAGTAGGAATTGGTGCAATATGTCACAGTTTCAACATATTTGTTGTGCAACATATTTAGCTCTTCCTTTTGTGGTACCATGGGTCCTACATTCCGTGTCATCTCATCAGTCTAATGTGTGCTGCTATGACAACAGTGTTCTTTGAATCCCTGAATTGGTACATTTTATTGAAATTATTGCTCTGTTTTTCACATCAAATGTGAACTTATACGTTTTTCCATGGCTGTTTTCAATGCCCTTGATTTGATTCCAATAAAAGTAGGTCGTGAATTAATGACTGTAGGAGAATGTGGATCCCAAGGTGAGACCGTTTGAGAAGCCTTGCTCTAAATTCCACAACCAGAAGCTACCAGCATCCTTAGGAGTATGCCAGATTACATTATTTCATCCATCATTGTGCAGTAAGGCAGGGGTGTCAGACTCGGTTTTATTGAGGGCCACATCGCAGTTATGGCTGCCTTCAGAGGGTCGCTTGTAACAGTGAATAAATACATTAATATACATGTATGAGGATTTGCCTCAAGATATTACATATTTGCCTATGCATTTAATTTTTTTATTTTTATTTTACATACGCTGTAAAAAAAAAAAAAAAAGTTCAGTAGATTTTACGGTAAAAAAACAACTGTCAGCTCAGTTGCCAGAATTTTCTCGTAAAATTATGGTTATTTTACTGGATATTACTGTAAATTGGAAAAACGTTACCACAGGTTTTTTTTTTACGGTCAAGTTTTGACAACTGAGCTGCCAGTTTTTTTTACTGCTAAATTGTTGCAATTTTTACAGTGTACAAATCCATGGATAAGTTGCTTTGAAAGCAGATATTTAACTATTATTTTATATTTCATTTATTCAAATGTTTGCAATACCAAATTGTTCAGACTATAAAGTGCACTTTTCTCAAAAATCGACAAGTGCGCCTTACAACCTGGTTCCCCTAATGTACGTACTAACTCTGGTTGTGCTTACCGACCTCGGAACAATTGTATTTGGTACATGGTATAATGATAAGTGTGACCAGTAGATGGCAGTCACACATAAGAGATACTTGTGGACAGCAAGTTGACGCCTGTTCAATAAACGACGCAAGCAAGTACCCATAAGCAAGTAATAACCAAAATGTTGATGTTTCATTGAGAATATAGAACATGACCGAAAAAAAACTGTAGTACCGTTTTTATAATTTAGAGCAGGGGTCTCAAACACGCGGCCCGCGGGCCAATTGTGGCCCGGGAGACGTTATTTTGCGGCCCCCACCTTAATATGAAAGTTTAATGTTAGTGCGGCCCGCGAGTTTTAAATGAATGGCGCTTGACAGCGTTGTGTGCGGAGCTGAAGAAATCTACCAATCACGTTGTGGTATGAGGCTCTCGACAATATCGAGGGCGTGCCGTGATGGCACTGTCATCAGTGTCCTCTAGAATCTGTC
Source organism: Entelurus aequoreus (assembly GCF_033978785.1). Taxonomy (NCBI): domain Eukaryota; kingdom Metazoa; phylum Chordata; class Actinopteri; order Syngnathiformes; family Syngnathidae; genus Entelurus; species Entelurus aequoreus. The sequence goes on from NC_084740.1 coordinate 29,517,273, forward strand.
ACCGCATCATCTTTTTCTCCATACTAACAGCGTGCCAGCCCAGACACATGTTGTATGAGGCTTCAAAGAGACACACGCAGGTTATTGCAAGACATACTTGAGGAACAGCCATACATTTCACACTGAGGGTGGTCATATTTTATTTTATTTATATTTTAACACTGTTACAAATATGCGCCACACTGTGAACCCACACCAAACAAGAATGACAAACACATTTCGGGAGAACATCCGCACCTAAACACAACATAAACACAACAGAACAAATACCCAGAATCCTTTGCAGCCCTAACTCTTCCGGGCTACAAAAACACCCCCGCTACCCCTAACCCCGCCCAACTCAACCCCCCCCATCTCCCGAATTCGGAGGTCTCAAGGTTGGCAAGTATGCATTGATGTCACTTGCGTAATGCAAGCAGAGAAACATTTTGCCGCTTTTCTATGACACACGCTCTTCCTTCCTCCCTCCCTGCCTCCCTCCCTCGCCCGCCTGCTCGCTCCCGCCCCCGTTGTAAACAGTCCGGGCGGGGAAGACGAGCACTCCGCCGAAGGAGCGAGCGACAATACAAAAGTGTGGTGCACTGGACCCCAGCGCTGATACAGACGTGGTGATGTTAACCCGTTCGGGGCTAATTGTGCTACCGTAACTGTAAACTCCACCCCCCACCCTCCTCCCGTTGGCTCCAGACAGAGACGATTTTTGATGCAATATTTCTTTCACAGGGGCACCCCGACGTGTCTTATTTCATTTCATTTCATTTTTATTTATCTCCTTCATTGATGTGCATCTTTGATCGATAGACAATTATACCTCAATTTTTAAATTATACATTTACACACCAATGCCTGAGAAGGAGCAGGATGAAGAAACATCTTATATTTTTCTGCCCCCTTCAACATAGTACGTAGTCTTACTTAATGATATCATATAAACAAACAATTACATCCAAATATAACGAAAACAAACAAAAAAACACAAGAAGTGCAAAACTTCATGATGTACAAAAAGAACAAAAAAAACAAAATAAGTAGTATACACCTCACAGGATGATACAAAACAAATACAAAACTAGGCAAAAAATAAGTAAAATAATAAATATAAAGCAAAATGTAAACAGTTATGGCTGTCCATATGATCTCATTGTTCTGTCCTTATATATTTTTTCAATTGGAATATATTTTTACAATCTTTTATCTCTTGTAAAGAGAATTCCATAGTTTAACCCCCACCACTGATATACACATTTGTTTTAAAGTTGTCCTTGAATACTGATGTTTGAAATGACCTTTTCTTCTATGCTCTTCATTCTCAGAAGTGATGACAAACATTTTTTGTAAATTTGCTGGTAATGTTTTACTTTTAGCCTTAAACATGACACATAATGTCTGTAACTTTACTAGCTCCTGTAGTTTCAATAAACCCGAATTAATAAATAATATGTTAGTGTGTTTTAAGTAATCTACTTTATGAATAATCCTTATAGCTCTTTTCTGTAGTTGATACAGAGAAAGTTGCGTTGCACAAGGAATACAATTTGAAACGTCATTATACAACTAGACATGCTGAGGAGTATGCAAAATACTAGGGGAGTGAACCGGGTTGCAAATTTTAAAACCAGTCTACTGAGGCAACAAGATTTCGTCAAGAATTGAAATGACCTTTTCTTCTATACTCTTCATTCTCAGAAGTGATGACAAACATTTTTTGTAAATTTGCTGGTAATGTTTTACTTTTAGCCTTAAACATGACACATAATGTCTGTAACTTTACTAGCTCCTGTAGTTTCAATAAACCAGAATTAATAAATAATATGTTAGTGTGTTTTAAGTAATCTACTTTATGAATAATCCTTATAGCTCTTTTCTGTAGTTGATACAGAGAAAGTTGCGTTGCACAAGGAATACAATTTGAAACGTCATTATACAACTAGACATGCTGAGGAGTATGCAAAATACTAGGGGAGTGAACCGGGTTGCAAATTTTAAAACCAGTCTACTGAGGCAACAAGATTTCGTCAAGAAAGCAAGCGAAAAGAGCGATGCAGCTGTCAAAGCTAGCTACATGGTGAGTGAGATGGTTGCTAGGGCGGGAAAGCCATTCAAAGGAGGTGAATTCATTAAAAAGTGCATGTTAGATTTTTTTTAAGAAATCTTTTCTTGCGGCCCAGCCTCACCCAGTTTCTGCATCCAGTGGCCCCCAGGTAAATTGAGTTTGAGACCCCTGATTTAGAGTAATATCCAGTAAAATCACCATAATTCTACAAGAAGATTCTGGCAACTGACCTGACAGTTTTTATTTACCGTAATATCCACTTTAAAAAAAAAAAAAAATGAGGCTTTGATGCACCTGAAAGAGAAGCAGCACATCACAGTAGCTCCTTTGATTTCCTTCATTTTACTTTATTTTTGGTGTTTTTCTCAACTTTTCTTGCTTTTTTGTCACTTATCTTGGGAACAAATTCCCTTGTGGTTTAATTAAGTTTGTCTAAGTCTAAGTCTAATGACACAAGTCGCTCAAAAATCTGTCAAAATGTTTAGTACGACTTTGGTAAGCTACAAAGTTGCAACACTTGATGGAACGCAGAGCATTTTGTGCTTCAACATACAGGTGTTATCATGGTGTGTGTATATGGACCCCAAGATGACACCTACTAGGAGACATATTATCTGGCCATTTGTTTCGCCCCAATATGCAAAACCAACTTTTCTTACTCATTGGTACCTGCTGTTGTGTATTTAGGATCTGCATAAGTCATTGTAGTCCGTGCCATAGTCAAGTTCCTTCTTTTTCTCTATCCTCTTGTTGTGGGGCATTCATCCTTCGCTGTAGCCATTTCTAATACAAAGTAGCGTACAGTTCTAACTTAAATTTGTCAATAGAATCGCTATGGGAGCACTAAAATCTACGACAAAGATGACCTGGAGAAGACGCCTCGTAAATATCATTCACAAAACAGCGTATTCTTTAGAGAAAGTTAGAAAGTGGCTTGAAGATGGTATGTAAAACAATCTATGCAACATTTTGACCAAAGAACCACCATTACATGTTATGTAGACCACAAGGAAGTGTTTTAAATGTAGAAAAAAATCATAATATGATCCCTTTAATGCGCTTTATAATTCGGTACACTTTTTGTATGAAAATAGACCCGCTCATCGACAGTGCGCCTTATAATACGGAGCGCCATATGGTTAGAAAAATATGGTATATGGTAATATAATATTATTTGCAATATTAGATAATATTAAAGTTGAAAATATATGCAATTTAATGCACTATATTCATTTTCTTTCTGTCAAAATAGAAAGAATGTATAGCTTTAGTTAGAAAATATAAAGTACCGTATTTTCCGGCCTATAAGGTGCACTTAAAATCATTTTTTTGGTCAAAACTCGACAGTGCGCCTTATAACACGGTGCACCTAATGTAAGGAATAAGTTTGGTTGAGGTTACTCTCCTCAAAGCTATTTCATTTGGTACATGATGTAATGCTAAGTGTGACCAGTAGATGGCAGTCAAACATAAGAGATACGTGTGGACTGCACTATGATGGCAAAATGACTGGAGTAAACAACACCAACATTTCAAATGTTCCATTGAAAATATAGAACATTACACACGGCGCTCAAAAATCTATCAAAATGTTTTACTACGACTTTGGTAAGCTATGTAGCCACACCGCTTGAATAATTTCCGGCACATTAAACATACGAGTAATATTATGCTGTGTGTATAAGGTAAGACATTATCTGGCGTTTTGTTTCGCAATATTATGAAAAAGTAACTTTTTTCACCTTTTGGTACCTGCTGATCTGCATTTGGGAACTGTAGAAGTCCTGAAAAATTATGCGCGTCTGAGTCAATAAGCTTCTTCTTTTCCTTTATCTTCTTGTTATGAGACACTCATTCTCCGCTGTTGCCATTTCTAATATAAAGTAGTGTAAAGTTCTTACTTATATCTGTCAGTAAACTCGCCATAAAAGCGCTAAAACATACCGGTGTAGTGAGTTTACATTATATACTCAAGGAACTTTAGTTATTAGAGTTCTGGTCGGACGGTTTTTCATTGGACACATTTCCTGTGTTGTTGTTTCCGGATGAGGAGATGCTGCTCCGTTATTGATTGAAGTAAAGTCTGAATGTCATTAAAACAGTTGGATCCATCTTTTGGCACTTCTTCCACTCCCGTCCTTGCACGCTACACCGCTACAACAAAGATGACGGGGAGAAGACGCGGCAGAAGGTGAGCCACGTAAATAAGACCACCCACAAAATGGCGCATTCTGAAGCGACTGTCAGAAAGCGACGTGAATATGATCTGCAAAACATAATCCATGCAACATTTTGATCAAAGAACCACCATTACATGTTATGTAGACCACAAGGAAGCGTTTTTAATTTAGAAAAAAATAATAATAATATCACTCATTTAATGCGCCCTATATATAAACCAGACCATTGATCGGCAGTGCGCCTTACAATCTGGTGCACCATATGGTCTGGAAAATACGGTACTTTATCATGCATATTATTTCCAGGCTTTTAAGGGGCCATATAAAAGAATGTGGTGGCCCAGATCTGGCCCCTGGTCCTTGAGTTTGACACCTGTGCAATAAAGTATCAGAGATATGAATAATTACATCCAATAACAAATATTCACTAAAGTGAATTTTGCCACTTCCTTCTGATCACTTGTTACTTATGAGCGGAGCAAACAAACCAGAGTTCCTTTGAACCCTAATAGGCACAACTCGTGTGATTGTCACTGTATGAAACATAATAAAATAAAATAGACAGAATCACCAAAAGCAGAACATGTTCTTTACATGATTCATCAGGCTTTTTAATTAACTTAATTTTTTTTTTTAAAAGTCCTAAATTACTGACTGCAAATCCGTTTTCTGTTTTAATTAACCACAGCTTGAGGAGAGAAAGGGAGGAAGAGGAAGGTGGAGGAGGATGACGGGTGAGACTAGAAGGAGAGGAGGGGATAATAAAAAAATAGGAAGAAGTGCTGATCTTAAGTGACTGGCAGTTGCTTTGAAAGAAAATTAGATTAATGTTCTGCTGAGAGCAATCACAGTGACTTGAAGTAATGACTTCCAGATGAGCTCCAAGAAGATTTTTAAAGGAAGCATTGTCGTTCGAAAGCACCTTGTATGTACAATTAGAGCTGTTTACTTTGTCTAACTGAATCATTTTTCGTAGCATATTGCCTGTGTGTTCTATCATAAGCCCCATTTACACTGCACACCAAATCAGATTTTTGTTTGCCCTTAAGTGACACAGATAGGTTATTTTTTGCCAGTCTAAATGCTACACAGTGCTTCGTCTATGATCCTTTTTCCCCTGATTAGGAGCACATGAGCAGGTAGTTCGAATCCGATTGGAATCTGATTTTTTCAAATGTGACTGCAGTTTAAACGGCCTGAATGTGTCGTGTACGTCATCTTTGGGCGAGCTACGTCATCCGCGTGCACAGGTAAAGATGCGGCTCGTCAGCAAAGGTGGATATGTCATCACAACATCCGGTTTCGGTGAGCACAGTCTTATTTCGAAGTCCAAATTTCCGGCGCATCAATAGTCAGTGCGCAAATAATAGACAATATGTATTATATGAAGTTAAAGTTAAAGTACCACTGATAGTCACACATAGGTGTGGTGAAATTACTCTCTGCATTTGACCCATCCCCTTGTTCCACCCCCTAGAAGGTGAGGGGAGCAGTGAGCAGAAGCGGTGGTCGCGCTCGGGAATCATTTTGGTGATTTAACCCCCAATTCCAACCCTTGATGCTGAGTGCAAAGCAGGGAGGTAATGGGTTCAATTTTTATAGTCTTTGGTATGACTCGGCCGGGGTTTGAACTCACAACCAACGTTCCCTCTAAGGTGCGCGCCTGCGCAATTACGCACCGCTCACGCGTCCTCAGCGCACTGCAAATTAATGCCGTGCAGGAAATCAAAAATCCCATCTGAACTTTAAACAAAATAAACACATTACAATTTATTCTGTATGATTTTGCAACGCAACTCAGTGAGTGACAGGTGACAACAAGAGTGGCCCCAATGAATAAAACAATCTTTGTCAACACAGTTCAATTATCGTCTGTCGAGACACTTTACGGACTGGAATTCCATCAATCACTTTATTGAGCAAAACTGTTTGTAACCACACCAAAAACATGAGTAAAAAAAACTTTTATCTATAAAAACTGGTAATTTTCTGCAATACAAACCAGGCTTAAACCAACTTTGTCATCCGTCGTTTCAACAGAAGCCGCTCGCTCGCTCACCTGCACCAACACGCGCACTCGTGGCACTTAGCCAGTGCTGCGTTTATGGCCACACAAAAAGTCGGACAACCCCAACGCCACACAATGTGTAAATGCCAGGTTGTAGCACTGACTCCTCAATCAGATGTGTGCTTTTTTTACTGCCATGTATTAATAATGTTAATCTAAGGATATTATTCATGAAATATTGTCACTAGATTTCATAAATGCTAATAAAAAGATGTATTTTACAGACAGAAAGTTACAAGAACTAAATGTAATCTCTGAAAGGGGTAACATTTCTTTTGAAAGCAGGACCCCCAGCCAGACATACAATACTAGCACATAGGTCAGGGGTGCTCACACTTTTTCTGCAGGCGAGCTACTTTTCAATTGATCAAGTCACAGGGATCTACCTCATTCATATATATAATTTATATTTACTTATTTTTGAAATATATGTTTTTGTTAACAAGTTAAAGGTGTTTAATTATAATGCAAGCATGTTTAACACATATAGTTAATATTGTTAATGAATTAAAGGTGTTTAATGATAATACAAGAATGTTTAATACATATAGTTAATATTGTTAACAAGTTAAAAGTGTTTAAAGATAACGCATGCATGTTTAACACATATAGTTAATATTGTTAACAAGTTAAAGGTGTTTAAAGATAATGCAAGCATGTTTAACACATATAGTTAATATTGTTAACAAGTTAAAGGTGTTTAAAGATAATGCAAGCATGTTTAACACATATAGATTCCTTTCTTTCATGAAGACAAGAATATAAGTTGGTGTATTACCTGATTCTGATGACTTGCATTGATTGGAATCAGACAGTGGTGCTGATAACGTCCGCATTTTCAAATGGAGGAGAAAAAAAGTCCTCCTTTCTGTCCAATACCACATAAACGTGGTTGGTTTTTGGCATCTTATTTGTCCAGCTTCCGTACTCCTTTGTATACACTTTACAAGAAATACATTGGCGGCAAACTCCGTAGCTTGCTAGCTTTCACGCCAGCTTTCTGAGACTCTTAGCGCAGGCAGGATGAAGCAGCGCTTTTATTGTGAAGGCAGGAACTGTGCAGTCGGTCTTTGGAGTTTTGACGACAGGTACGGACGGCGCCAGAGTCTGTTGAAATAAAAAGAGTTTCTCGCCTTCCTGTCGGTATGTTTTTCTTAATAATGAGCTGGCAGCAGCCAGCGTCATCTCAGAAGACCCTCGGGTGCCGTGAATGTCAATCAAGTGACGAAAGTGACGTCATAGTGAAGATTTATGATCGCTCCTTTTTAGGACTATTTTTTTAATGCCTGGCTGGGGATCGAGTGACACATCCTCCGTGATCGACCGGTAGCTCGCGATCGACGTAATGAGCACCCCTGACATAGGTCATGAAAAACATGTTTTTTTGTTATTGTCATTGTAAGGGGGCAAAATCACTTATATCATATTATTATTATTTTAATAAAACATTTAAATTGTTATTTAGTCAGGTTTGGGACAGGTGTGACGCTGGTGTGGCCACAGTGTGCACGTCTGATGTTGCTCACATGTGCTCCACTGAATGCTCAGGGAGTTTGTGCGTTTGCTCACACACATGAAAAATTAGAGGGAACATTGCTCACAACCTACTGATCTCAGGGCAGACACTCTAACCACAAGGCCACTGATTTGGGTTGAAGATACAGACTGTATATATACTTTGATTCCCAAGAAAATTGCGATTGTTGAAGGACCGGAACTGACGCTGTGGCGTATTTGCTTACATGTTACGTACATTGCATAAGTTGTAGGTCCATGTCTCCTCTACTTAACAGCCATAAAAAGATTAGAAGCTTTCTTTATTTATTACACTTTACATAGCGTATCCATTCATACATTATATACATCATACATACTTGGTTTTCAAGTAAAAAAAAAAAAATTAGGTGTGGAAACTTTTACTTTGCAAAGTAGTAGTATGTCCTTCATTTATAGAATCGGGTCAACATCTTTTGTTTTCACTTGATCGTACCATATTGGACCATTTGTCCCGTTTCAGAAAACTGTCTTTTAAGAACTCCGGCTTAGTAGTGATTCCCAGAGCCCGAAACAAGTATGTCGGCTTCAGTGCGTTTTCTATTCGAGCTCCAGTACTCTGGAATCCCCTGCCGGTAACACTTAGAGATGCTACCTCAGTACCTCAAACATTGATAACACATTCATACTGTAAACACAATGTAATGCCATGTTATTGAAAAATAAGCCTCAAACAATTGCAAATTTTGAAAAGCTGCAGTAAAATAAAAATAAAAATTGATCACACAATCAAGAAAAACAGCCGTGAAATCCTGAAACGACGAGAGAAAAAAAGCCTGAAATTATACCAGTCATACCACAAGGAGAACTGTGGTTACTAGACTTACTTTAATGTAATTATTCTACTCACATAATGATTCATTGTCTGTTTATCCACTTTTTGCCACACTAGTATTTCTCCCATTCTGTAAATATATGTTATTCGGATCACTTATTTAAGCTCCTATAAAATATTCAAAAGCATTTAACATGGACAGCTGAAAATTAATGATAGGAGAATGGTAAAAAGAAAGTGAATACATAAATAAATAAAGAACCCAGCACTGTGTTCACCTTTTTAATCAGTTGGCTGTCAAATAATAGCAAGTTCCCTAATAAACTTCAAATAATGAGCTATTGATCTGAACCCTTAGCAGAGTTAAATGTGATGCTGAGACATGGAAGATGAAATACCAGTTGGGGGAACATCCACTTTGGAATTAATTAAAATAAATCCAACACTGCAGAGGTTTTCAATGAATGGCTTCAAACTTTTCTTTTAACTTTGTAAGGACCGATAGTTGTTTTTCAGAACTTTTTGAAAACAATTATGTTTGGGGGCCATTTCACTTGAGGGGGAATTCCATTGTGTCATGTTTTGCAATCATTAATTATCTCACCGAACTTTCACCCTCATCTCCCCTTTTTCTCGCCCTCAGTGTCAGTGACAGGGTCGGTTACATGAAAAAATTGCCAGGGTGTTCTTGCCAAGTTCTTCCCGGCTCTGGGGATGTGGTGAGCATTTCTTTATCTTTGACATACAGGCGCAATGATCACCTCCTCAGGGGGCCTGGCGTGGGCAGGAAGGACAAAGGATAGGAGGAGAACCTTCAAGCTTTCTTTCCCAAAAACCACCACACCCCCCACCCAAAATAAAACAAAACATAAAAATAACACACTCTTACCTAATGTAAATAACTACAACAATGTCTGATACATAACTTAATACACATCGCTTGGTTGGAAAAATATGCTGCTGGGTGAAATACCGTTTTACGTGTAAACATTTTCATGTAAACAAATGCAATATGAGTTGACCTCTATGCTGTCTAATTTAAAGACTTTTACTTGAAAAGACAGCTTTTATAGCCATTTTCCACAGGCCATCGCAACCAATAAGTGGTATTGGGATAATAACGAACAATAGTACCTCAATTTACGAGCCTAATTGGTTCTAGTGACCGAGTCAAATTCTCATAAAGCACAATTTTAACATGTAACATGCCTTTAAAAAAAAAAAAAAAAAAAAAAAAAAAAATTTTAGAGAATAAATATTTTTGAAAAACCATACAATAGTATGTACTACAAACAACTGCAGTATTTCTAATGTAATAATAATGTACAGCATTTACTTGGAGAGCAGACTAATACGGTATCTCCTTTGAAATGCTTTTACGTCAAATACCCCATCAGCAGCCTCTCCATTTTTTTAATTATTCTACTTTGATATGGACAATCAATGATATGCTCCAACATGTTTTGGATAAATCCTTTCTTTAGTTAAAAAAATATAATCCGCTTCTTATTCTCAGCACTCTGTTTTAGACTCACTTTCTCCGTTCCAAAGATTGAAAAGCTAAGTTATGTCCATTTTTAGCTATAAGCTAGTGTTAGCTTGTAAGACCAGATGGATGAATGGATGTTATGGGGCTTACTGTGGCATTCCTTATGACAACTAGCGACGGGTAGGCTCACAATTATTTTTTTTATCGCAACTTAAAGAATTACAATAAGCCAAAAGACAGCTTGCATTTCAAAATGCTGAATAGTAAGTTGAGGTGCCATAAGCAATGATGGATTAACTGAAATTCCAAATAATCATAGTTATTTATTCTATAGTATGACTTATTATTCAATTACCGTATCGGCCCGACTATAAGACGACATATCTGCAATCCAAAACCAATCTAATCAACAGGGACAGAAAAGTTCAGCAAACTGAACAAGAAATGTTGGATGACTCCAAGATAAATGATGTTAAAATAAGACTAAAGAAAAAAAAATCCAAAGTTTACCGCATCATGTTTCAAACAGGGTACATACAATGTTATGGGATGGGGATATTACACCTGGTCGCAGTATGGCACTAATTTGGTAATGACTATGGTCTTCATGGTAATCAGACTTAATGAGAGTCTACAGCTTGTCCAGTAGTTTTGAGCACCTTACAGTTTATAGAAGCCACATGTAACATGCCTGACTTCCAGTTAATGCCTATTATCGATCGGACCATGAGGAGAACAGTGCAGAACAGGGAGAACGATAACTATCAGGACAAATGTGCAGAACAGGGAGAACGACAATCTTGATTATGCTGACAACATAGCCTTGATCTCGTCGACCAAACAGCAGATCCAGTAGAAGGCAGGCAGATTGGTGAACGCACAGGACTGAAGGTATATGAAAACAAGTGTAAATTGATGAGGTCCAATGCCAGGGATGCAATGAATAAAAAGGAAACCTTGCTGTCGATCAGTTTGAGTATCTTTGTACCGACTTAAAGAGGTGGTATGTCGGACATAAACAACAGGCTGGACAACGCAAGAGCAACTTTCATCAGGTTCAGTAACATTTGGCATTCAAACAGCATCGGCCGGCAAATGAAACTGAGATTGTCCAAGGCGCTGTTGATGACTCTGCTGTTTTTCAGTTCTGAGACATGAAAGATGACAAAGGCTGACAACAGGAAGCCTTTTCAAACCGAATGCCATTGGTGGTTGCTGATGATACAGTGGCTAGATCACATCAGGAAGGAGGTGGTACTTGAATAAGCCAAAATCCGGAGCCTGAGCATCAAGGTCTGTAAGAAAGGATGGGAGTTTATTGGGAACATCCTGAGAAATAAGGCCAACAATGACTGCGCTACTGTCATGACGTGGGGTGATGAACGGCCCAAGACCCGCCATGGCGGAGGGAATAGACGAGAAGGAAAGTAATGTGTTGGGCAGAGATCAGAGAACAAAGCAAGGGCAAAGGCCATTGACAGGGCAGCGTGGAGCGTGTTGAGGCCATACATGCCACCAGGCGTAGAGGGGATAAGGGAAGTGATCATTTTAAAACCTTGCATGAAATATATTTGGTTCCATAATTTGTGACGATGAATAGTGTGACAATGGTACAAATTTAATTTAAAATTACAAAAATGTTTACTTTAGTAAGAGTTTGCAGTGGTGTGAAATTGTCCTGCCCAACTAAGAGCACATTTTTGGACTGTAGAGCTCAACTGAATATAAGCCGCACCCACCTAAACAGTGCATGTAACACAGCATACAGTAGTAGGTCATCAAGAGCGGTCTTTGTCCCTCTCTTCCTGCGAGGGTCGTCTTCTTCAGCGTCCAAGTCTAGCCTTTCGAGGCGCATTAATAGTAGTGGATGTATGTCCTGGCAGCACGGTGGGAACAGGGGTTAGTGCATGTGCCTCACAATACAAAGGTCCTGAGTAGTCCTGAGTTCAATCCTGGGCTTGGGATCTTTCTGTGTGGAGTTTGCATGTTCTCCCCGTGACTGCGTGGGTTCCCTCCGGGTACTCCGGCTTCCTCCCACCTCCAAAGACAGGCACCTGGGGATAGGTTGATTGGCAACACTAAATTGGCCCTAGTGTGTGAATGTGAGTGTGAATGTTGTCTGTCTATCTGTGTTGGCCCTGCGATGAGGTGGCGACTTGTCCAGAGTGTACCCCGCCTACCGCCCGAATGCAGCTGAGATAGGCTACAGCACCCCGAAAGGGACAAGCGGTAGAAAATGGATAGATGGATGGATGGATTTATGTCCTGTGCAGAGGCTGTTTGCTTGTTAAATGGCCAGGTCGATCACCTTTCGGCTTTGGGGCTGCTTCGTAGCATTTCCATGATGAGGATGAGTCCATAATGCGCTAAATGGCTGCATTTGATCTAATGTCAACAATTTCATGAGTTCACCGTTGGTTTGATGTGACGAGGCTAAATTTATTGGCGACATGTGATGCTTGTGAACATAGAAAAATTGTGTACTGTATAAAGCATTGTATAAAGCATTGTATAAAGCGCAGGGTTCAAAGAGTGGGGGAAAAAGCAACAAGTTATAGTCCAGAAATTATCAAACAATAAACAAATGACCACACACGTTGAATTGTAATGACTATTTGTTATAATTTGAAATGAGATGATTATTTTTGTAATTACTGAATACCAATATATTGGAAGTCATTGAGTAACTGTAGGGTTTTCCTAGTAAAAGCGCTTCTAATTTGTTCTTAGTAAGAGAAGTTTGTCATGACATGTCTTCCAATAAAGTCCTGAGTACACCAGTTGCAGTGCTGTACATTTATTTAAACTAAAAGACAAAAAAAATCACCAAAGTTCTTATTTTCTTCTGAGGATGCAAACACAATAGTCCACCTAACATGTCAAACTAAAAGACTAACACACACAACAACAAGGTCTACTAAATACACGACATACACAGCACGATATACAAGATCGGAAAAACTTTGAGACTCAATTGTTGCAAACCAACCACATTTATCCACACCTGGTGCCCCTGCAGCAATCAGCCCACACACTCTTAAACGAACAGTACACATTAGAAAACAATGACAGCCTCCGGTCTTCAGGCCAGGGTCTTCTAAAGATCCCCAAAACTTGTTTTAAAACCTGTGGAAACCTGGCATTCCAGGCTATAGCTCCCAGACTCTGGAACAATTTGCACCAGTCCCTCCGTGATCTTGACTGTGTTGAAACTTTTAAGAAAAATGTGAAAACTTCTCTTTTTAGTAAAGCTTTCAGTTAATGCACGTTTTAACTATCAATTGTAATCCACTTTGTATCCTTTTTATGATTTTGCCCCTGTTGTTTTCATTGAATTGTTGCTTTACTTCACCTATGTTTTGTACGGCGCTTTGTGATTTTATCTGTGAAAAGCGCTTTATAAATACAATTTACTTACTTATTCAGCCAAGGATTTAAAATAAACAAATACTGAACATATGGTAGGGACAATACTTCTAATGCTAATGACAATAACTATTCAAAACTAAAATTTCTCTGAATTAATTCCGTAATAAAAAATATACTTCATAACCAAAAATAGCGCCTACAATATCTAAAACACCTTAATATGTTTCATCCTAATCATGTTCAATTTTCATACATGACTGATAACCTACAATGACTCTTGTTTGCTTACCAACACCATCCACATAAATACCCCACTTTTTTCCTGGAAATGACACATTCATATTTTCAAATTTACCATGAAAATCATATAAGGTGGAGAAGTAGTGCACCGTGTGTTTCCCCTACATTTGTTGATCACTGTGCAACATTTATTTGCCTCCCCGCGCCTTATGCAACATTCTACTTAATCATGACCTGAGGCTTTTACTACCTGCTTTTCATCCCCCTTATTGCCATCTGGCACCAGTGACTATGCTTACAGCATCACTTCCCCTGGTCGAATGCGTTCCTTGGTCTATGGCACCAATGCAAAACACCAGCAGGTACACTGTCTGTTTCCCAGAGGCAGTCAGGTGAACAATGCTTCACACATATGCTCATCCCATAGAATGGCACCCATTCTATTAAAAGGAGCAAGGGTGTCCTTTAAGTGGCAAAGTAGAAATATGGAGTCAATTATGCTGCATATCTTTATGTGAGGAATTCCAAAGAGGTCATAAGACTATCATGGGCAAAATAAAGTTAATAGAATGTCTGCGGAGACACAGATTATAAACCAATTGACTTTTTATAGGTGGGGTCTTTATGAAGATTAGCCCGGTGGTTAGCCCTTAAAAGACAATGTTTGTGAGGAGAAACCTTAACACTGAACACCTCAGGTTTTACTAAAATAAATAATATACTGTGAAACCTTCAGAGTGGTCATATTATGATATTTTTCTACATTTAAAAAGCTCCCTTGTGGTGTACTTAGCATGTAACGGTGGTTCTTTGGTCAACATTTTGAATAGATTATGTTTTACAGACCAATTTTAGGACTTTTTCTGACCGTCTATTCATGACCTCAAGTATAATTGGGGCCCTATCCAAACTTTTGCCATTATATTCGTATTAGTGACAAAGCGGGAAGCGACTCTAAATACTTTTCTCGTAAAATGTAATAGAAGCGCCCTGTCACTCATGAATTGACAGTTTACATAAACTTCTTCATGCAGAACAGGGCCCCCCTCAGATCGCGGGGCCCTACGCACAGCTCGTTCTGCATGTTGTTGTTTTTAGTGCATCCATATGGAGTCTACTGACAGATATAAGTTAGAACTATAAGCTACTTTTTATTTTCAACGGCGCAGGATGCATGTGCATGTACGAGCCAGGCTGCCCCACAACAAGAGGATAGAGAAAAAGAAGGAACTTAGTAACTACAACTTCGGAATTCAAAGATAGACCCGTGCAAAGTAAGAGTAAAACGTTACTATATATGGAGATATCCGCTGAAATAACCTGGGACAGATATGTCAAGTATGAAGGAAGGCGAGATTGTTTTATAAATATCTCCGCCTTGCCACCATGGATTGATTTCAAATTTTAGGGACTTATTGGGATCCTAAATACACAAAATCGGGTAAGAAAATGTTGTCTGGCATAATAGCCCCTTTTGAAATACTCTTCTGTTGACTTCCGGAGTTGTTCTAATTTCCAAGCATTTGATTCATTTACATTGCCAGTAAGTAGAAAAATAAGTTTCCTTTATATTAAAGCTATTATCATATATATATATATATATATATATATATATATATATATATATATATATATATATATATATATATATATATATGATTTTTGACAGTAAAAGACTTCCAAAGTTTGCGAATAGATATAATCAAAATAGTGTAAATCTCACAGAGATTCCTTAGCCCTTTTGATAGATAATGAGGACGCCGATCACGTGGTCCGTGACATAAAGTTAGGAACCGCAGATCCTTTCCCCATCAACAACAATGCGTAAGCTAGCATTAGCTCACCGCTATCAATGTTCCGCTAAAATAGGCCGTCTGCGTTCGCGCTTATAATAAAAATATTGCTTATATTTGGTTAATTTTCAGGTGAAGACATGTAAATAGAGTATTGTTAGCGGTTTCTACATGTTTTTTTAGAGAGGGTTTTATGGGCGCAATAGCTCCTTGATCTATTGACTCATCTATTCATCCATCCATCCATCTTCTTCCGCTTATCCGAGGTCGGGTTCCCTCTCCCAAGCCACTTCTTCCAGCTTCTCCCGGAGGACCCCGAGGCGTTCCCAGGCCAGCCGGGAGACATAGTCTTCCCAACGTGTCCTGGGTCTCCCCTGTGGCTTCCTACCGGTCGGACGTGCCCTAAACACCTCCCTAGGGAGGCGTTCGGGTGGCATCCTGACCAGATGCCCGAAACACCTCATCTGGCTCCTCTCGATGTGGAGGAGCAGCGGCTTTACTTTGAGCCCCTCCCAGATGACAGAGCTTCTCACCCTCTCTCTAAGGGAAAGCCCCGCCACCCGGCGGAGGAAACTCATTTTGTCCACTTGTACCTGTGATCTTGTCCTTTTTGTCATAACCTAAAGCTTTGCCTGCGCCTAGAAATTCTGTCCATAAAAGTTATGAACAGAATAGGTGACACAGGGCAGCCTTGGCGGAGTCCAACCCTCACTGGAAACAGGTCCGACTTACTGCCGGCAATGCGGACCAATCTCTGACACGATCATACAGGGAGCGGACCGCCACAATCAGACAGTCTGATACCCCATACTCTCGGAGCACTCCCCACAGGACTTCCTGAGGGACACGATCGAATGCCTTCTCCAAATCCACAAAGCACATGTAGTCTGGTTGGGCAAACTCCCATGCACCCTCAAGGAGCCTGCCGAGAGTATAGAGCTGGTCCACAGTTCCACGACCAGGACGAAAACCACACTGTTCCTCCTGAATCCGAGGTACGACTATCCGGCGTAGCCTCCTCTCCAGTACACCTGAATAGACCTTACCGGGAAGGCTGAGGAGTGTGATCCCACGATAGTTAGAACAAACAACAAACCCTACGGTTCCCCTTCTTAAAGAGAGGAACCACCCCCCCACCCCCCCGGTCTGCCAATCTAGAGGTACCACCCCCGATGTCCACGCGATAATGCAGAGTCTATTGAATTGTCAGCTATTTATTTAGAATTGTAAACGTATAAAAATAAGCCAAATATGTGTTTCCGTTTTACGTAAGGATTTTGATTGATAAACAACACATCTCTTTCCAATGTGTGCGTATTTCCAGTATGACTGATCTGACGATATGGTCAGAGTGCAGAAACGTTACTCTCGTGACGTCATCCGACCCCGAATCTACGGAAATTGACGACGACATTCGGTGTAGAATATTCAAAATGGCAGACTGAATTTGTGGCATTTATGTGATTTTTAGATGGTATTTTTCACATACTTTGCAGATTGTAAATACAGTTGGATATGGTTTAATGGATACAATGAAACACAATTAAGCACATAAAGTCAACTTGTTTTTCCGTTATACTGGTACTTAAAGAAGTAAGTAAGTACATGTTGTGTCATTTTCTTTTGGCACTAAGTTGTGCTGTGACTAATTCAAAAAGTGGCCTATGTCCATCTTCAGGGTTATCTTCATCATACATACCAATTATGATGGCGAGCTGACCATTAGGTGCCAAGCCCCGCCCACATCCAATGACTCATATGTATGCTAAATGCTTCACAATTTGTCATCAACCATCTGTCGAGCACCCTGGATTTTGATTTGGACGGATTGTGTCAAAGTCCCAAAGAAGACTTGGTGGGAATAATGTACAGCTCTTGGTTTTGGCTCAAAAACAGCCGTTCCAAATCTTAATAACTGTTTGCAAACATAAAATGCGGAGACCTTTTTGAACGCCCTGTCATGACCGATGTCTCCAGCAATTGTGGTGACAATCAGTAAAACGAGTGGAAGGGGCATTATTTTTGTTTTTTAATCATTAAAGCAGGTGCTATTAAGTAGGTTTTGGGGTTTTGTGTTGAGAACCCCTGAATCATATTTTTTCTTGCTGTGACTGATGCATGTTTCAGGCATGTTAAGGAAAACAAAAACGTATGGAAATGCACAAAACCTACACAAGTATACTTCCAAAAGTATCCCTTTTATGGCTCTAATACAGTTCAATGACCCACCCTTTGAGTTCAAATGTCATCACTGGATAGTTGTTGCAGTATTTTTTATTTTTTTGTATATGTTGAATCGGAATGTGTACAATATCATTGATATTTGACACCAGTGTTAACTAATGTGAGCATGCAAAAACATGCACACTGATATTTGTAGTTGCACCTATAAATGATTAACACAATGTGTGATTATTATAATCATTCAACAACAATAAAATGTGTGAAACCAAGCGTTTATGTGATTAGCCAATTAAACCTCTGTCCAGTACGTCAAAAAAATGTGAGGCTCTTGGCAGGTCTGCTTTTGCATGAAGACTGAAAGCGGAGAACGCCGAGCTTGGCTGGCTCTTGCTTGGGCAAAACAATACATACACCTCAGCTCATTAATTAGCATGCCCGTCTCTGGTTTGTTCATTTGAAGATTGTTTGGACAATCAGTGTTGCATTCATGCACAGTTTGGTGCTTTCTGTGCTAATCAGCTTACACGGTTGTATGTGCCTTCTTCTTCGACGTCCCACATTATACTGAATGGGCTAAAAACACAAATCTGACATTATTTCTTTAAAATAAAGAGCAGTAGGAGATTTGTTGGATTTTGTTGGTGCCCTGTTACAATACAATACAATGTTTTTGGATCATGTACAGCACAATACACAAACTTAAACAATTCAACATGTCCAAAAAGTAGTAGGGAGAGGCGGCTGTAGTGTCATCTGCAAATATTATTACAATATTATTTACAACTCATTGTTATGTTTTGAATGCGTGCAACATGTTTCCAAAAAGCTAGCACAAGTGGCAAAAAAAGACTGAGAAAGTTGAGGAATGCTCATCAAACACTTATTTGGAACATCCCACAGGTGAACAGTCTAATTGGGAACAGGTGGGTGCCATGATTGGGTATAAAAGCAGCTTCCATGAAAAGCTCAGTCATTCACAAACAATGATGGGGCGAGGGTCACCACTTTGTGAACACATGCGTGATCAAATTGTCGTACAGTTTAAGAACAACATTTCTCAACCAGCTATTGCAAGGAATGTAGGGATTTTACCATCTAAGGTCTGTAATATCATCAAAAGGTTCAGAGAATCTGGAGAAATCACTGAATGTAAGCGATGATATTACAGACCTTTGATCCCTCAGGCGGTACTGCATCAAAAAGCGACATCAGTGTGTAAAGGAATCACCACATGGGCTCAGGAACACTTCAGAAAACCACTGTCAGTGACTAAAGTTTGTCGCTGCATCTGTAAGTGAAAGTTAAAAAAGTGAAAGCCATTGATCAACAACACCCAGCTCATCTAAGATGGACCAATGCAAAGTGGAAAAGTGTTCTGTGGTCTGACGAGTCCACATTTCAAATTGTTTTTGAAAACTGTGGACGTCGTGTCCTCCGAACCAAAAAGGAAAATAACCACCCGGATTGTTATAGGCGCAAAGTTCAAAAGCCAGCATCTGTGATGGTATGGGGGTGTATTAGTGCTCAAGGCATGGGTAACTTACACATCTGTGAAGGCGCCATTAATGCTGAAAGGTACATGCTGGTTTTAGAGCAACATATGTTGCCATCCAAGCAACGTTACCATGGACGCCCCTGCTTATTTCAGCAAGACAATGCCAAGCCACATCTCACAACAGCGTGACTTCATAGTAAAAGAGTGTGGGTACTAGACTGGCCTGCCTGTAGTCCAGACCT
>NC_084740.1:29541714-29636714 GCF_033978785.1 Entelurus aequoreus
TGCAGCATCGAGGCAAAGTCTACATCACTCCAGTTCCACAGAGACCAAAGAGACTGAACGGCCGTCCGTCAGTGAATTGTCAGGAGAAAATGGGCATCAGAGAGTCTCATTCAGGCTGGAACTCATTGCACCCTGCACTCTTGGCCGGGTGAGCTCTCCAAGACTTGTCTCTGGCTGACCTCGACCAGAACTCTATTTCCAGATCTACTGGCCCAGATGATGACTTTTACCACTTCAGTGGACACAATCACAAATATAGCCGGGCAGAATGTGTAAGCAGCAGCAGTGACGCTGGTGGTTGCAGTGGCAGTAGGTGGAGTGTTGAGGAAGAGGAGAGGACAAGTGGCAGTTGAGTGCCAGCAAGAGCTCTCCATCTGGTCAGTCAACTGAGATTGCAGCCCTTTACATTGCATCTTGTCCCTGGTATTAATAACCGTGTCCTCATTTTGCACCCACACTCTCGCCTATACATCTAACAAACAGCAGGGATTCTTCTGTTTCCTCCCTATTGAGAAATATAAATTGTGTTAAAATTTTAAGACGACAAACACTACTAAGAATGCATGACCCTCATAGACAAGTGGTGCCTAAATAGCGGCCCGGGGGGCATTTTTGGCCCACAGCTTGATTTATACACATTCTACAAACTACACATGCTCCGTGTCATGATTGCTCATGACAGGTTGGATTTGTGCGTGTTAATTTCCTATGTTTTGATATTTAGTTCCTGTCTAGCACTCTTATTTTTCATTCCGTTTCCCTGGGGCGTCAAACTAGTTTTTTTTTAATCGAGGGCCATGACGTAATTATGGCTGCCTTCAGAGGACCAAATTCATTGAAGTGGTGGACCACATTAAATTACAATCTGCGTTCTAAGAACTCCGGCTTATTAGTGATTACCAGAGCCCCAAAAAATATGCGGACTATAGTGTTTTCTATTTAAGATCCATTACTCTGGAATACCCTACCGGTAACAGTTAGAGATGCTACCTCAGTAAAATATTTTGATTCACATCTTAAAACTAATTTCTATACCCTAGGCCAGGGGTCGGCAACCCAAAACGTTGAAAGAGGTAATTTGGACCAAAAATACAAAAAATTAAATCTGTCTGGAGCCGCAAAAAATTAAAAGCCTTATATAAGTGTTATAATGAACGCAACACATGATGTAAGTGTCGATATTAGCTATATTAGCCTACTATCAAAATGACTATGTGTCGCAGGCTGACGCAAATCTCCGTTGACAGAATTGCTGCATTTTAAGTTTTATTTATTATTTATTAGGGGGCGGCGTGGCGAAGTTGGTAGAGTGGCTGTGTCAGCAATCGGAGTGTTGCTGGTTTCTGGGGTTCAATCCCCACCTTCTACCATCCTAGTCACGTCCGTTGTGTCCTTGGGCAAGACACTTCACCCTTGCTCCTGATGGGTGCATGGGTGCTGGCTAGCGCCTTGCATGGCAGCTCCCTCCATCAGTGTGTGAATGTGTGTGTGAATGGGTGAATGTGGAAATACTGTCAAAGCGCTTTGAGTACCTTGAAGGTAGAAAAGCGCTATACAAGTATGACCCATTCATCATTTATTTATTTATTTATTCTACACATTTTTGCAACAATTGAAAACATTAGTAAAACGGAGGCTTCTCACAGTATGAGGATGCCCTTGTGGTTTGTGAAGCCCTTTGAGGCATTTGTGATTAATGGCTATACAAATAAACTCTGATTGACTGATTGATTGATTGATTGATTGACGTGACTGACCACGATAAATATTGTGGCGGGCTGAATGTAATAATGTGGCGTACCATGTTGAATGATGTGGCGGATTATTTTGATTGATGTTGCGAGTCACATTAAATGTATATGTCTAATGATAAGCAAAAACAAATGGATTTTAATTGATTGTTACTTTCAACTGTTTTTGGCATGTTAAATTGTTCAATGATAAAAATTTAGTTTTGTTAACCATGCTTGGGATGGTGAAAAATGCCATCTGGAGAGGGGGTCCACACTGAGGCCAATAAAAAAAAACCTCATAGCCATAGCACACAAACATGTGTGTAAGAGGAGGGAAACATCAAAGAACACAACGGACATTAAAGACATTAAAATAGCAGAGCTGATGCAACCAGCCACATCTACACAGCCACAAAAGTAAAACAACAACAACAACAACAAAACATATACACTGTGGTGGCCTCTGCGGTATTCCACGCCACCGTCTGCTGGGGTGGGGGGAGCATGGCCAGAGACAGGAGCAGACCCAACAAAGCAACCAAGAGAGCCGACTCCACCCTCAGCCACCCACTAACTCCAACCAACCAAATATCAACTTGAAATAAGCTAAATCGGTGCTTCTCAAATATTTTCTGTCATGACCCCCACTGGGGGACAGAGTTTATGTGACCCACCTAAATTGGATCCCAAAATAATAAAAGGTCACCCCAATCACACCTGACAACCACACAGAACATCAAAAAGGACCCACCTGCCCTCAGCAACTGTATGGAAAAGAAAAATCATATAAGGACACAAAAGAGAGTAAATTATATGTAGAGAGCTATTAGGAAAAAAAATACAATCAATCAAAAGAACACTACCCCATAAAAAGGCATGGCATGTAGGTAAATGCAAGTTAAAATGTCAAAAGCATACAGGCTTCTAAATGGCACTGCCTTAGAGGGATGGCAGAGTTGAAGTCGGTCAAAGCAACAAGTCGAGGTTGACAGATACGTAGCGGAGGCACTTTAGGTAACACACGACCAGCCAACTTTGCGGCCAAAAAAAAAGGGGGCGACAAGTACCGCCTGCAGACGTCCGAGGGAGAGCATGAGACAATCCAGATACAGTGTGGACCTCCACACCACGCACCAGAGGTGGACAGCATTTACGGCTAAGTGGAATCAGTCTGTAACCGGCAGCGCAGACACACAGCAACCAGTAAGTAGGCTGGTATTAACACCAAAGGCAGGGAAACTGCAGTAAAAGCCAGAGGACATGAGGTGACCAGGAAGTGGGCGTGCCACAACGCCAGATGGCGAGATGGAACAAACCCTCCTCATTATATAGTGACCTCAAGTGGCAGCCTATAGTAATGATAGGCCACTATTACCTGCACTGTAAAAAAAAAATCTGTAAAAAAACGGTCATCTACTGGCAGCTATGGCTGCCAAACGAAAACCATAAAATTAAAGTAAAACATTGTAAACCAAATAATGATCAAAAACATTATATTTACAGAAATTTTCATGAAACGTTTTGCGGAAAAATATCGTAATTTTACAGATTTTTTCTAAATTATTAAGATCAACCACCTTTAGTAAAGTGACGATGCAAACAGTTCTGCAGAAAAATACCTTTATTCTACAGAGTTTTTCCAAATGATTACGATCAAACACCTTTAATGAAGTGACAATGCTGGCAGTTCCACAGAAAAATATCATTACTTTACAGATTGTTTCTGAATTGTTAAGATCAACCACCTTTAATAAAATGACGATGCAAACAGTTCTGCAGAAAAATACCTTTATTCTACAGTTAGATTGTTACTAACAATCTAACTGCCGACATTATCGGCCGATAAATGCTTTAAAATGTAATATCGGAAATTATCGGTATCATTTTTTAAATTATTGGTATAGTTTTTTTATAAATTTTTTATTAAATCAACATAAAAAACACAAGGTACACTTACAATTAGTGCACCGACCCAAAAAATCTCCCTCACCCATTTACACTCATTCGCACAAAAGGGTTGTTTCTTTCTGTTATTAATATTCTGGTTCCTACATTATATATAAATATATATCAATACAGTCTGCAAGGGATACAGTCCATAAGCACATGATTGTGTGTGCTGCTGGTCCACTAATAGTACTAACCTTTAACAGTTAATTTTACTCATTTTCATTAATTACTAGTTTCTATGTAACTGTTTTTATATTGTTTTACTTTCTTTTTTATTCAAGAAAATGTTTTTAATTTATTCATCTTATTTTATAATTTTTTTTAAAATTAGGCATAATATTGTGGTGATTCCACGACTGTATATATCGGTATCGGTTTATATCGGCATCGGTAATTAAGAGTTGGACAATACCGGAATATTGGATATCGGCAGGAAGCCATTATCGGACATCCCTAATTGTTAGTATGGATATAGACTTTTACATAACAAGCTACATATTTAATGAAAGATAATTACTGTAATTTTACATGAATTTGAAAGTAATTTAAGAAAACAGAAAATGCTATGTATAATTAATTTGGTATTTTTCTGTAAAAAAAAATTGAAATATACATAGTTTGTCATTACTGGCATATTACTTAAAATAACAGGTGGATTGTTTATTTACAGATAATGTCTTCAATTCTACAGTTTTATAAACTATTTAAATAAAATAGAAAAATTACAGTAGAAATTTAGAGTAAATTAACCATAAAAATAGGATTTTTTTTTTACAGTGTGGTGGTAATGAGGTCTCACACATCTGGTGGTAATGAGCCACACACACACACACATACTGGTTATCATTTGGAATGGGGACCCAGTTTTTGATCATCACTTGTGGGGACCACCCTTTCTACAGGTTGTGGAGGCATAAAAAAAAATGGCCACTGCCCAGTTAGCTCATACACGTCTTTAAATCTCTGGATTGATGAAGTAATGTGCTGATCATTCTTACTGGGGACCCTGGGGACAAATAGTTAATATGTTTCATGGGGACCAAATTTAAATACTTTTGCATAATTCACACAAATTTGTACGTGACTACTGAGGACCATTTAAAAAAAAAAGTTCAAATTAAATATGACATGATCCTCAGAATACAGCACTACAGCTGTCCTCTTATAGGAAGTTTCACCACTTAAATGTTAAAGCAAATCCTGCATCTTCTGTGACATTACTGAAAACTGTGATGAAGTTGTCTGCAACTCCAACTACTATATAAAGAAGGATGGACAATTCTGAATAATAATGTTTTATAACCATGCTGTATGAAAATGTTATGGGGACCAGTTGGAAGTGATTAACTATACACGGAAGAAGTGTGAACAGAGCAGCGAGTGCAGTACCAGCTACAGCCCGATGAGGGGGCTGCTGTGCAAATGTCTCACATTTAAACTAACCAGTAAACATATTTTATGGGCCAAAGCTTAAAGATCACTTAGGCATCTTCAGAATGGATCTGGCTATCATTTACAAATGTTTCCCTTTATGGGGACCTGTTTTTTTGTCCCCATATCGTCAGAGGTCCCCTAAAGGTGACTGTGTAAACAGAGTGATGTCCCCATTAAGTAAACATTGCCAGAACACACACACACACACACACACACACACACACACACACACACACACACACACACACACACACACACACACACACACACACACACACACACACACACGCGCACACACACACACACACACACACACACACACACACACCTCCTTGACAACTCCATTAGCAACCTCATACTGCTACATTAGTCAACGCACACGCACAGAGGACTTACAAGCAGAAACACTGTAAAGACAAAAGCGGGGGGGTGGGCGTGTTTTGGCTTTTTTAATGTTTTTTTTGTTGTCTGTTTATTTAATCGATGTATTTGTAGGTATTACTTTCTTTTTTTTTGTTTCTTTTTTTTTGGGGGGGGGGTGGTATGGATGGGATATAAACAAAAATATTTTGACATTTTGGGCAGACAACAGATATATGATTTACGTGAATATGATGTAATGGATAGGAATGTCTGATGCTGGATGTCAATAAAAAAATAAATAAATAAATAAATAAATTAACGGCGAAAGGTGAAGTTTTAAACACAAAAGCGCAGTTCTGCTCACGGTGCATGAAAACATAGCTAGCTAGCTATCTAGCTAGCAAACAACAAGGGTCCGTCCACAGGGCTTTAGCTACTTCTAATTAACTAATCGTTGCCTACGTGGCAACAAACAACAAGTATCATCCACACAGGATGAGGAAAAGCTAAACATGCTTCACGACACATCGTAGGAGGATACAATAGCTAACTGCTCACAGCAGGCTAGTACTCCTGAATGTAATAAAATGAGTCATCAACTGTAACGATACAGAGTACAGGAGCCGCATATAGTCAATGCTACAATAATTACATCAATATTTTTATAATCACAAAATCTTTTGTTTTTTTTCCTTTTTCATTGTTAATGAACTGAGTAAATACATCCCTGCACACAGGAGAACTTTAATTTTGACTAATGTATGACCCTGTAATAATTACTTGGTATTGAATCCTTACCAAAATGTGTAGTATCACTCTTAACGTATGTAAAGTATCCACACAACAGAAGACTGTGTTTATTACATTTTAACAGAAGTGTAGATAGAACATGTTAAAACAGAAAGTAACCGATATTAACAATAAATGAACAAATAGATTAATAATTCATCCATACATCCTTTTTCTACCGCTTGTTCCTAATAATTTTGACGAAATAATTAAATGGGAAATTACCCAATAAGTTACTGCATATGTCAACAGCAAAATTTGAAGCATTTGTAACCCGTTTGCTGACTTTCTACTAAAAGAAACATTGTCTAGTATGTTCACTATGTTATTTAATTCCAACATTGTTCTTTAATTACTATAAGACGCATATGTTCAATGTATCATAAGATTTTCGGTTAAAATAAAGCCAATAATGACATTTTTTGTGGCCCCCTTTTATTTTGAAAAAATATCAAAATACATTTTGGTCCCTGGACAGCCCTAGTACAACGCACTGTGTAAGTTCTTTATAAATATAATTTCTTTTCATTCCTGTCACACACTTGTCTTTGCCTCGGTTAGCTCTGTGCACATGTTTTTCTGTGAACTCCGGTTCATTAGTGATTACCAGAGCCCCCAAAAAGTCTGCGGGCTATAGAGTGTTTTCTATTTGGGTTTCAGTACTCTGGAATGCCCCTACTGGTAACAGTTAGAGATGCTACCTCAGTAGAAGCATTTAAGTCCCATCTTAAAACTCATTTGTATACACTAGCCTTTAAATAGACCCCCCTTTTAGACCAGTTGATCTGCCGTCTCTTTTCTGCTCTGCCCCCCTCTCCTGCGTGGAGAGGTTATTAGGTGACCACAGATGTAGCGCTAGCTGTTCAAAGTTGGGACCTGGTGTGGACCACTCCTCTGTGCATCAGTTGGGGATGTCTGTGCGCTGCTGACTTGTCTCCACTCTAATGATCCCCTGCTGGCCCCACTATGGACTGGACTCTCACACTATTAATTACATACACTCGACGTTCATTGCACCGGTCGCCCAGGGTAGGGGTCCCCACATCTGTGGTCTTCTCCAAGGTTTCTCATTGTATCCCAATGGGTTGAGTTTTTTCTTGCCCTGATGTGGGAGCTGAGCCGAGGATGTCGTTGTGGCTTGTGCAGCCCTTTGAGACACTTGTGATTTAGGGCTATATAAATAAACTTTGGTTAATTGATTGATTGATTGACTGTGTGCTTACTACCCCTACTGGGAGCCTGTTGGTTGAATTGAAAAATAATAAAAAATATATCCCCTGCATTACAACTACCAACAAAATGTGCAATCCATTGGAAATATTAATACATTCAATACTAGGGGCACAAAAAGGATTGTAAACAAGATGACAATCAATCTACACAAACCTTTCATCAGTTAACTGCTATGTTCATCCTGTTTTCAAATGGATTTATTAGGATTCTGTCCAAAAAGTAATAATAGACAGTAATTTGGTTTGTTTTATTAACGAGTATAACATGATGTCCTTTGCAAACAATTTCTAAACGGACAATGACAAAGCAGATGTTCATTATTCGGTAATTGTGGCGATAAACATTGTGGAGAAAATTTGTTCTGCTGTGTGAACACAAAAAATAAAGATATCGTGTCATTGTCCATCGTAATGAGATAAGGATATACTTAGATACAGTAAATATGGATTATTGTCTCCGGAAATATAGTTAATGTGGCACTAACTCTGGCCATGGCTTGGTCATTTATCACTATAATCAACTTAAAGACCACTAGTGGAGCTTTTGGATTCCCCTCGGATATTAATGTGATAAAGACTGTTAGGAAAGCTTTAAAGTAAAAAAATGTTTCCTAATGTAAACGATTTATAACCCACAACTATGAATTATTGTTTGTGCAGATGAGCAGTTTAGCCAAGGCATTTATTAACTTGACAGTATGAGTAGAAGCTGAAAGTTAAATTAAAGTAATCTGTTTTCTATCTTCTCCTAATTCTCGGAACATGAAAATGTATGCGTTATAAATCACAAGTTGTAATTTGTTAGCAGGAATGACAAATTGGTTTGGAAAACGTGTTTGTAATTTTTTTCAGCTTGTTTATTTCAGGTAAATTGCAGTCTGTATCCATTATTCATCATTGTAAAACGTGACAACATGAATTAAACCCTGCGGCAAGACTCCGCGTTAGACTGCTGCCTTTGGATGGGTTCATAATAAGGGCGATAGGGTTAATCGAAGTAATACGCCGCCATTTTGGGTTGAGCGGTTTGAAAAAGTGCAATGTTAAAGACGCAAACATTTGCATAAAGCAAACAAATTGTCCAGTCCCATGTTGATAGTATTCAAAAGATAAAAAATATCAGTTTAAGGTACACTTATTACAGACAAAAAATGTCTATTTACAATTAGTAACGATGAATTACAAGTTAACTCCAGTCAAAATGGGATTAATAATCATTAAATATTTTTATTGTTTGACAACCAAAGATAACACCACATAAAAAAACAATGTATATCAAATAAAGGTACATCTTCACTAAGATGCAATGCTGAAATCACATGAGATTTGTACCAAAAATATCCACATTCATTGTATTCTCAAGGTGTTGAATCGATTGCAACTGGACTGTTCAGAATGTTTGGAAAAAGGCTTTATCAATCAGTTCATGCTCACAGCTCTCGTCTGAGGGCGTTTAAATGTGAAAGGTACCCATCCATACGTACAAGTTACCAGTGACTAGTGTTCAACTTCGCTGAATAGAACCAATACTTCTACATCCACACGACTTATGGCAAATTCTGGCTATCATGACACTGAAATATTTGGTTAATGTTGGACAAAGGTCCTCACTGCTTCAAATGAGTCTGCATACTGTACTTCAAAGTCTTCTGATACTTCTTCGAATCCATTCCTGGGAAAAAGTGCAACACCTAGACTTCTAAAAATGTGTGTAGTTGAAGGTTTCTGCTCAATATTTTATGAATCCATACCATTGAAAGACGTGTTTAGATGCTGCAGTAGTTAATATTTTGGGTGAGTTAGTGCAAAAACCTTCACTATGAACTCCACATGTGAGCCCCCTTGGATAAACTGTAGCATGTGGAAAGATAGAGGAGACCCTGCGAGAGAACTCATCTCCCAATGAGCATTGCAAATATGTGATTCCTTTAAAGGTTTTGTGACACAGAAGCCTTCGAAAAGAAATGCCGTCTGGGGAGGTACTTTGAGAGTGTCAATTACATTGTTTACACTTCTAATTAATATTATTACATTGAAAGCTTTGTGGAGGCTTTTCCCTTTGCTTAGTTCTTTTAAATTTAGTACATTACAAGGAATGTCACATTTCATCCAATATACCCAAGAAACATAACAAATTCCGATTTTTGACATTTGACATTGTCTGAGGGACCTGAGATCCCTGTAGGCACTAGGAATGTGCAGGGACTTAAAGGGCCCCCCATTCCACCCTAAACCAAACGTTGTCGCCCCAAACACACGCACTTGGTATGGGTATGTGCACTAAAAACTAACTTTTGTATGGACCTGGTTAAACCAGCTTTTTAAAAACGCATGTAAAAACCTTGATTAGGTTTAAACATGGGATTAACATATCTGGAACATATCTAGCTAAGTTCCCAAAGGATTTTTTTTTTTGGACAAAAAAGTGCCACATTTTCAATATAAAGTGACCAAAATTATGATTATAAATAATATGATCCGTCATTATTCACTTAAAAGGTACCTATGATGTTTTTGTTTACATTTAAAATACTTCCTTGTGGAATATGAAACATCTTTTAAACTAGCTTTGTGTTTACATTTGGCCTACATTTTGCTCCGCAGTCCCTTTTTTTTAACCCGTTTTTGGAGTCTGTCTGCAAGCTAGCATATTGCCATTACAACAACTCTCCACTCTCTTAAAAAGTATCAAATGTATCATTTTTAAAATTTACACTTTTTAAATATGTATCAGTCATCACTGCTATTTTTTTCCAGACACGGTGGAAAATTTACTTCAAAAACATTATTCGGTCATATCATTAAGTACACCTGCAGACTTGCCGATACTTCATGCCAGCAGCATAATAAAGGCTACTTTTGGCAGAAACAAGAAGACACATTTCAATTTTATATATATATATATATATATATACACACACACACACACACACACACACACACACACACACACACACACACACACACACACACACACACACACACACACACACACACACACACACACACACACACAGTTGTACTCATAAGTTTACATACCCTGGAAGAATTTATGATTTCTTGGCCATTCTTCAGAGAATATGAATGATAACACAAAAACCTTTCTTCCACTCATGCTTAATGGTTGTGTGAAGCTATTTATTGGCAAACAACTGTGTTTACTCTTTTTAAATCAAAATGACAAAAGAAAGTACCCAAATGACCCTGATCAAAAGTTTACATACCCCAGTGACTTTGATCTGATAACATGCACAAACGTTGACACAAACAGGTTTGAATGGCTAATCAAGGTTCCAATCCTCACCTGTGACATGTTTGTTTGTAATTAATGTGTGTGTATAAAAGGTCAGTGAGTTTCTGGGCTTCTGACAGACCATTGCATCTTTCATCCAGTGCTGCACAGATGTTTCTGGATTCTGAGTCATGGGGAAGGCAAAAAAAAAAAAATCTCCTCTCTGAGCTGCCATGTAGTAGAATTTCTGACCTTTGACCTAGATTGCATGTCTAATAAGAATGTACGCTCATTTAATTTCTCTTCTATTTTGTGCCAGTGGGACAAAAGTGAATATTAAGTCGTGCCAACCTGTCTACAGAATGTGTTGACTGTCTAAAGCAGGGATGTCAAACGTACGGCCCGAGGGCCGGATCAGGCCCGCAAACTGGTTTTATTCGGCCCGCGGGATGAGTTTGCCAAGTATAAATATTAACATGAAATTTTTGAATGAAAAAAACAACTGTTCTAAATGTGTCCACTGGAAGTCGCAATAGCGATTATTTGTATCTTTGTAGATGATGCTACATATGTACAAAATAAACTATATGATGTTAGTACATCAGTCGACACAAATGATCATACTACATAACATACTGTAATTTGATTTTGATATCATTTTTTTATCTTGATAGATTGAAAATTAACACCAATAGAGTTGACTGATGAAAATTATCACATAATTTATTCAGAAAATAAAAATAACGACAAATAAAGATAGAATACTATTGACCGCAACATGTAAGTGTAAAAAAAACCCAACAACAACATTATAATTTGTAAAATTCCAGAATGTGCTTGTTTATTTTTAAACAAAGAAAACAATCTGACGTTGTCTTATTTTTAAGTTATCGTGCCGTGATTTTACCAGTCCGGCCCACTTGGGAGTTGACTTTTCTCCATGTGGCCCCTGATCTAAAATGAGTTTGACACCCCTGTGCTAGACAAAGGTAGTGCCCTTAATTGAACAATATTGCTGTTTAAAACACCAGATTTGTCAATTAAATCAAGTATAAAATAATTGTAGTTGCATATTACTGGAAAATATCCAGTAATTAACAAATTAACACCACTTCAAAATCATAATCATGTCATTGTACCTGTAATAGTATTGATATAAAAAAGCTTTATTAGGATACCCCTACTAACAAGCACCTGTGTGTAAAATCAGTAACAATTTGTCCATAAGTCATTGAGAATTTGTCTAATGCAGGGATGTCAAACATGCGGCCAACAAGTTCGGGGCGACCAAGTATTGCAAGCTAGAGGTACACGGTAAAGCGGGGCTGCGACTCCTTCCCCTTGACCCAACGTAGGGTTATACAGTATACCGGTATTAGTATAGTACCGCGATACTAATGAATCATATTCGGTACTATACCACCTCTGAAAAGTACCGATCCGCTGTATCATCCAAAACTAATGTAAAGTATCAAACAACAGAAGAATAAGTTATTATTACATTTTAACAGAAGTGTAGATAGAACATGTTAAAAGTGAAAGTAATCAGATATTAACAGTAAATGAACAAGTAGATTAATAATTAATTTTCTACCACTTGTCCTTAATAATGTTGACAAAATAATAGAATGAAGAATGACACAATATGTTACTGCATACGTCAGCAGACTAAATTAAGAGCCTTTGTTTGTTTACGTACTACTAAAACACAAGTTGTTTAGTACACGTATGTTCACTATTTTATTTAAGGACTAAATTGCAATAAAAAAACATATGTTTAATGTACCGTAAGATTTGCCAACAATGCAATTTTTTGTGGTCACCTTTATTTAGAAAAGTACCGAAAAGTGGCAAAATAATTTTGGTACCGGTACTGGTACCAAAATATTGGTATCGGGACAACATTAACCCAACGTAAAACAAACAGGAGTAAAATAAACAATGGGTCACCTCACTTAAAATGTCACATGACACACTGCACATTGATATAGTTCTGTGAAAATGGTTGTTTCTTTGCAAATTTAAAGAAAGTGAAATGAAATGACAAATGAGGTAGTTGATACATAGAAGTGTTTTTATTTATGCTTTATTTAGTTTTTTGTTCAATCCTAGATGGGCTGTGACTTTAAAGTTTAATTGCTTTGTAGATACACTGAGATGAAGTCTAACTTCATTGTGTTCTAGATGGTGTTTTTGAAACTGCACCATTTTTTCCCTCAGAAGTGTTCTGTTCAGATTTGTAATATGTACATTTTCAGAATGTGCTTTTTCTAGTTTGGGCTGAAGTAAAACAAAATAAAAAAAATGGTCGTAGTTGTATGGGGCGGTATAGCTCGGTTGGTAGAGTGGCCGTGCCATCAACCTGAGGGTTCCAGGTTCGATCCCCGCTTCCGCCATCCTAGTCACTGCCATTGTGTCCTTGGGCAAGACACTTTACCCACCTGCTCTCAGTGCCACCCACACTGGTTTAAATGTAACTTAGATATTGGGTTTTCACTATGTAAAGCGCTTTGAGTCACTAGAGAAGAGCGCTATATAAATATAATTCACTTCACTATTTTTAAGTTATCATGCCATGATTTTACCAGTCCGGCCCACGTGGAAATAGATTTTCCTCCATGTGGCCCCTGAGCTAAAATGAGTTTGACACCCCTGGTCTAAAGGATTCGAGTTATTATGGAACAGATAGGGATAACCAAAAGACATTGGCGCATTAGATAACAAACAATGACGCACAAGAGACATATAAAAAATGGCAGAAGACCGGAACTCGACAGTGATTTTGGCTTGTGTGTGTCTTGTTTACTCCGGAGTAACATGTGGTCTGTCTGCACGGCCAACTTAATTCAACCTGCACTTCTGATAATGGGTAAATAAAATTGTTGTACTAAACCAGTTTTGTTGCCTGTTTAAGCTTCGGACAATCCACTACACAAATTGGCGTCACGAACAGGATGGTTTAGAAGCTACAGGTCGACAGCCGCTCCCGCTCTCTCTATCAGGCAGACAGTGTGTTGCACGCGCGCATCTAATACAAGGTAAGCAGTTTGCTTTAAAGTGTAAACATTTTCTGCCTGGAGAGAGCCGGATCGATAAGACTAATTGCTGAATCTATTTTTGATAAAAGATAGGTTAAGTCAGGTTCTCCAAAAACAACCTGGAATGGGGTAAATTATGGTTGGATTGAGTTGTTTTACATGTGATCATTTGTCTGTGTGTTTGTTGAAAACTTGTGATTTCTTGTTTTTAACATAAGGGGATTGTTGATAGAATTTTGGTGGTTTGGAGTGTAGAAGCATAGACGATGTGAGACGAAACATTTCTTTTAACCTCTTCATCCTCTGTCGTTGTTGGCAGAGGATGCTTTTTTCTGCAAGTACATTAGGTTAGCCGGAGTTGGACACAGCGAAATTTAAGGCAAGGTTGGCTAACTGGTGTGACATTTGGCCCACACAAATTTATGACGTCTATGAAGGTCCTACGTATCTGTCTATGTGGAAACTGCAGCCGGGTAAAAAGCCTGATATAAGGTGATCGTTCAGTGACTCCGGTAAAGGAGATCAACTGAGCCAAGTTGTCACGAATTTGGAAATTTGCTGCAGTATAGATGGATAGAGTTAAGGGCTCCATATGGTAGAGCCTTGGTGAAACTATATGGACTGACCAGACACGATGTACTGTAGGATTGGTGGGTGATTCCTGGTGATTCTACAGCGCCTTAGGCCGGTTATCCGTGTTGGTCAGGAAGGAAAAGCAGGGTTTGCTCCGCTAAACGGGTTAATCGCCGTTATATGAGTAAGAATGACCTGCGCGTGTGTGTTATGAGACGGCCGATTCCACAAAAGCATGCGTGCATTTGTTGTTTATATTGGTCCGGACCAGGGGGGCGTGGTTTGTGGGATAAAAATGTGTGTTTTTTAAATTTATATATATATATATCTGCGTATTTTAATAACATTTGTGTAGCACCTGGTTTCTTATCTGTTTTAATTCCCCTCTGAAAAAATCAACCTCTCCCCTCACGCTTTTCTCACAGCCCCGCTATCTGTAAAAGTTGGGAAATTGTCCAAAATGTGTGTGCGTGTGAGAAAATAGACAAAGTTATGTACAGAAAACACATGAGTGAATGATCCATCCATATAATTATTTTCTTCCGCTTATCAAGAGGTTGGATCGCGGAGGCAGCAGCCTAAGCAGGGAGGCTCCCCCTCTTTGGCGCTGCGAGCGAATTCCAGTCATTTTAATTTGTTTTTAACTATACTGGTGATTGTGACTTTGCGATATTACAGTTGTTTTACACACTGAGATTTTGAGTACGGGAAAAAAGGCTCTTGCTCGCTGGTAAATTCTCTGTGTGAGTGACTGTGTGACGCATATAAAGAAGGAAAAAAAAAGGAGTCTCAGCTGGGAGACATTTTGAGATAATAGTGTGTCAGAAGTGGCGAGGCTGTGTGAGTGTCAGCTGTACGAGGCATTGGGCCGAAGAGGTGTGACAATGTTAGCATAGCATTGAGCTAGGTTAGCATTAAGCTAGGTTAGCATTGAGTTAGCATAGCATTGGATTTGTTTAGCATTGAGCTAGGGTTAAAGAATAAATAAATAAATAAATAAAAAACTATATATAAATATATATAGTGGACAGCTGTACTCAATCTGAAGAGAAGGCTGACAGGTTGGTTTTGATAATAGGAAAAATAAAATATACTGTATATGAATAAATAAACATTTAAATATCAATACATACATTTGGACTGGGACATTGAAGCATTGTTAAATTCATTAGTCATTAATTATGTGTGTAATATATTGTATTGAACAGCCTTGTTGCTTATCTGATCCATCCAGTTCCTGGGTGGAAGTTGAGACAAACACACACACACACACACGCACATCATAGAGTACGACACACTGTAACTTTGAATTAATAGTTATACAACAAATAAATTAATGATACTGAATTTAAATTTGATACAGATAAATTGATTATACATTGACATTTTATTTTTTTTTAGGAATAAACACAATAAAATAAAAGTTACATTTATATTCTAATACATCTAAGGGCATCTGTGCAAACTGTGAAACATAGAGTCTGAAGAAGTACAGAAAAGAGGCGCCAACACTCAGCGCCATTGTCAAAACAAAACGTAGAGAAGCATTAAACAAATTCTAATCAGAAGGAAGACAGACCAAAATATGAGAACTTAAGTAAACAGACAGCAAGTAAACCAGAAATAATAATGTAAATAAATAACAAAGAAAGCAAATTTCTATGTGACATTGGTGCATGTAGAATTACATGTAGAGAATAAAACTAAATGGAAATAACTGTCTGCAAGATGAGCACGACGTCATGAATTGTGCTCGGGTTAGTAATAGATAGATAGACAGATAACACGTTATTGATTCCTTCAGGAGAGTTCCCTCAGGAAGAAGAAGTAAAAAGTAAACAGTAACTAATAAGGGTATAAATGGAAACAAAATAGAAAAATATTACAAGGAGAATAAAAATAGAACAGTAAAATCCCCCCCCCCCCCCAAAAAGAGGAGTTGTACAGTCTAATGATGTATGAGACAAAGGATTTTTTATAGGCTAAACCAGTAGTTCTCAAAGGAGGGTATGGTGTTTCCGCCCGGACAAAAAAAGGGGGGTACTTGAAGGTATGCCAAAGGGTACCTGAGATTTTAAATATTTTAAAATAGCGACAATTCAAAATCCTTTATAAATATAATTATAGAAGAATAATTCTTCAACAAAATAAATATTTAGAATTAAGTTCACGAGCCCAGATGGATCTCTATTGCAATATCCAAAGAAGCAGATGATTGATTATATGTATAGAAATCTTTATTATAATGTAATCATTTGTTTAATTTTTAAAACGTTTTAGTTATTCTTATATTTTTTTGTCCAAATAAGTCAAGTAAGACCACAACAAATGAGCAATATGGTGCACTTTTATACAATTTAATAAATCAGAAAATGATGACATTATGCTGTATTTTATTTCTTTATTTTACTGGAAAAAAAAAAAAAGGTTGAAAACCACTGCCCTAAATCATATCTAAAGCTAAAATTATTTTATAAGACTGATTATTTTGGATTATTGTGTTTGTATTGTGAGAGAAGGAGAGAAAGTCAGAGAGAGAGGAAGAGAGAGCAGGTGAAAAAACAGAAGGAGGGTGAAGAGGATGGTTTGAGAAAATATGGGAAAAGGATGTTTATAACCTTACGTTATGTGAATGGTTTCTAAGAGAACAGAAAATAGAAACATTGTGTGAAGTGTAAGGAAGAGATGGATACAAGATGTTGTTTGTAAAGGAAAACGAAAGTGAAGAAAAGATGAGAAAGTGACAAATGAAGGTATTCGTAAATGGTATGCTGTTGATTGTGGTTAGCTGCAAGTTTGTTTATTTGTTTGTTTAGTTGTTTGAGTGAAAGGGGAAGAAATCAATAGGAATAATTACATGCAAAATGGAATAAAACTATGAGTGCGATAGATAATGAATGAATGAATTAAATAAGTTTATTTTGGTCATATAATCAACCATCAACCAATTTGTGTGAGCAGTTTAACAGTAAATTAGACATATTAACAATCATACACATTTACACACAGAACAAATAAGAAAAAGAATGACCGAAAAAAAGAATAGGCGGAAGCCAAAGCTTATATTGGCCTATGATATACAATTACTGAACATTAAATTACCTGGAACATCAACGTTAAAAGATGAAAGTAATTGTTACTATATTTTATAATGTTCAAAAAACTTTACTTTTCAAGGGTCTCCAAAACCATAACAAAAAACTACATGTGTTCAGCTCATCACTGAGGATGGTACATCATTTAACTCCTAAAACTGAAATACATTTGTGTTTTTATTTTATTTTACTTGACCTATTTCAAAAATCAATATCCCCTGTAAATGATAGTTTTCTCTTCATAATGTAAACAAGCTAAGAATACAAACTGGAAGGCTGTTGTTCTTTACTCGGAAACATAATTGCCATTGTTTTAAAATTAAATTATCTGAACATTTAACACATTATGACTTATACAAATACATTGGTATGATCATAATAATAATGCTTTGTGTAATATTGAAATGAGCCTTTTAAGTTTAAGTATTGGGTCTATATTTCTTCTATAAACATTTCCCCAAACTTCAAAACAATATTACATATGGAAAAATAAATGAATAATATAACATGTGCAGACATTTCTTATTCAGCATGTGTTTAACTTTATACCGAATAGCAATGGATTTGGATATTTTTCTTTAATATGTTCAATATGCGGCTTCCAACATATTAATGATCAATTACTATTCTCAAGAATGTAGTTCATATACTCTGTCAATTTCCACTTGATTCAACTTTAATTTTTGTTTCACAATTTGACTTTGCACCCTGGACAGGTCGCCACCTCATCACAGGGCCAACACAGATAGATAGACAGACAACATTCACACACTAGGGCAAATTTAGTCTTATTAATTTCTACATATTGAGATCTATTACTTGAAATAACTACTTAACCACTGTTGTGAAACACTTTTCTAATTCATGGGAGTATTGGGATAGGATTGAGGAAGATGTCTGCTGTGGTGGTGGTTAGTTTGGAAAAGTAACTTTAAAGTGCAGTCTGACATTTTAGTTTGGAGTAATTTATAGTTTTATTTAGACATTGCAGTACACCATACCATACGCCCGGGAATCGTTTTTGGTGATTTGGCTCCCAAAATTTTTTGTGGTCTTTGGTGTGACCCGGCCGCGGTTTTGAACTTCCGACCTGCCGATCTCAGGGCGGACACTCTAACCACTAGGCCACTGAGATGAAGGAGGCAAACCAAATCGCAACAGCTTTCAGTTAGCTACAGATTTTGAGAGTATAATGCGAATAACTATAACTTTACAACTGTTTGCTGTGAATAGTGTTGAATAATAATTACAAATAACAGCCTACATTAATAATTAGAATAAGAGCCGATATGTAAAGTGTTAAAAAGAGGAGAAGTGTGATTAGGGCTGGCGCCTAGAGCATGGCCTTGTGTGTTTGTTGTGACTAGGTTGGATAACCAGTCGGAGACAGGCAAGGCAAGGCGGGGCAGCTTTGTTTGTGTGGCGTTTTTCCAGGAAAGGGCAGACTCAAAGTGCTTCACAGACAACAAAGTGAAATGAAAGAAAATAAAAGCAAAATTAAAATGCAGACAATAAAAATAAAAACAGTGCGGACGTTAAAAGTTAAAAGATTAAAAGATTTAGCTGAAAGATAAGGAGAAACGTGAATAAATACATTCTTTTGTTTTGGAGAATATCACGCACAGCAGGAGGTCAGAGTGCAAGCATGACAGCTTGCTCGCGCCTACTGATAGACAAATGATAGTTTAAATTAACTTATAGATAATCTTTAAGTGAATTAAAAGGGTACTTAAATACACATGAAGTAGTACGTATAATCTTTGAATTAAGGTTATTGATTAGCAATTAATGGGATAGTTAAGACTGTAATTTTAAAACGTGATATGCAAAATTGAACTAACCGAGAGGATATGAAAACGATGGGTGTACATGTTTTGAGTTCCAAATTCTGGAGGAAAAAACCTCAACAAAACGTAAAACCATACAGACGGACTTGGGTGGTAGCAACGGTTGTGCTAGGTCAAGCGAGGGTGGAAAGGATGTGCAGCCGGGGGACTGCCAGCTTCTCTGAACAAGACAAGCTCCAAGGTGTAGCCAGAACATGCTCACAAAAAATACAGGTGCCACAGCAGGACGAACAGCAGGATACAAACAGACCCCTGCTGGACATAAGTGTCAACGGACAATGTTCAACACAATCTTTGAAGCATTCCTTTGTGGTCAACCTGCACACACCTTGTAATGACCTGCTTACGAACTGTGCCCTGACAATTCAATACCGCACAGAAGGAACTTCCTGATGTTGCCTGACAGCACAACATCAGCTGACAACTACTGGGGACGCCTCCCAGGAACGAGTGGAAGACGGGGACTGCTCCAACTGTCCTAGCACTGGCTGACGGAGGTGCGTCCGTGTGTCCTGCCACCCAAACCGCCAAAGTGTATGATCCCCAATTAGACGACTCATAATAGGAGCCTTTTGACTCTTATATATGGTGGGACTCAAGGTATGGCCGCTCATGTGATCTATCCTTACAACAATTAGAATGGTATAAGATGGACAACTAATGACCCACATTGTTCCTTTGCTCTCTGTCCTGCCTACGAAACCAAAAATTTAGGTCAAATGATAAAACAGGGCGTAGCTGCCGCTGATTGAACCGATACGCAAATACCACATTTTCAATTATTTCGGTTGTCTGTTAAAAACAAAGCTATTAGTTGCAATTTGGACATTCCTGCTGTAGGCTACAAAGAGCTAGCAGCTACACAACAGCTGAGCTAAAACAAAATTTAAGCATATCAAATAATTGTAGTTGCTTATTACATACACAAAGTCGCAGAGAGACAGAAGTCTGTAGAAAGTATTCAGTAACAAACGTGTCCGCATTATTAAACTTTCTACCACAGGAAATATACTGAACAAATACAGCAGTTACTGTCAGACTCTAATCCGGATTACCGTGTCTATCAGAGACATGGTTAAAACCCACAACAACTTTTGTTCTAATTAATGTCCCGGGGGACAAGATTACAGAAAAGACAGATCGAGTGACAAAGGGGGGAGGAATTATGATTTATGAAAGGGAAAACATTCAAAGTAGATCAATTTGAGTATGTTGAAATTAAAATCACATTTTCCTCAGAAATGTATTTCAAGGTAATTGTAGTATACCGACCGACCACAGCTAAAGACATTTTTCTTGATTCATTTTCAGACATCCTCAAACAGCATAGTATGAAAGAAGTAACGTAATGGGGGACGTTAATCTGGACTGGTTAAATAAAACACGTAGAAAGAAACTTAAGGATATTATAAACGGCTTCTACATGATACAAATGATAAGCAGCCCTACTAGAATTACAATTGGATGACAAAAATCAAAGAGAACATCTGTAAATACACAAATACAAAACCAGAAAGAAGAGTGCTAAAATAAAAATACCATTGGATTCTAATAAAGACATGAGGACTCAGCTCTCATAAGAGCAATTATAACAGGTCTAAATACAGATCGTATGATTTAAAAGTTTGGAGGAACAAAGTTACAATGTTTATGCGGAAGTCTAAGGCTGACTTTCACTTAGAATTAATCAAAGCTGCAAAAGGGAACAATAGAGAGTTATGGAAAACCAGATACAAACTTACGGAAAAAGAGCAAACAAGAAACAACACTATAACATTAAATATCAATGGCGCTACTATCGCAGACAGTCTGGACATAAGTAATAATTTTAATGAACATTTCATCCAGTCTGTACAAACCCTGAATAAAAATTCCCTCAAAATCAGTGCAAATAATAGTCATTTATTCAGGATGGACTAATTTTAGAATTAACAAATGAAACAAAGTTAAACAAAATCTTCACTGCATTATCAGACTCACGATCTAGAGATATATATATGGGTTGGACACTATCTTCCTAAAAACATATAAGGATTGTATTATTGCTCGTATAACAACGATTGATAAATAAATCAATAACGGAAAACACTTTCCCTACCACGTCGAGAAACTGCTACTATAATTAAATTCATAAAGCAGGAAATAAAGAAGACCAGAACATGTACAGACCAATTAGCCTTCTCCATGTTATAACAAAAGGAATAGAAAATTTGAAATTAAAAAGTGGCTTTGGAGCAATCAAGGCTGCTCACACGGTCAATAAGAGGGGCATTATGTTGACACATCAACTTAATGTGTAGTATATTTATCCATGAGAGCATTTTGTTGTAAATTGTGAGGTATGGCTGTTAAAATCTTGGTTGTTTTTACGAATGATGACAGATGTGAACAAGAGCATGTATGGTCTTTGTGTGATG
Organism: Entelurus aequoreus; assembly: GCF_033978785.1. Classification (NCBI taxonomy): domain Eukaryota; kingdom Metazoa; phylum Chordata; class Actinopteri; order Syngnathiformes; family Syngnathidae; genus Entelurus; species Entelurus aequoreus. Next base: position 29,563,418 of record NC_084740.1, read on the forward strand.
ATGTAAATAAGGTGTGGTTGTATTGTATGGTAACTATGTGTCCATGAAGGGGCATTTGGTGACTTTTCTTATCATTGATTACATGCTACAGTATGATTATTTTTTGATTAATTATTGATTATTATGAATGTATATATTTATTATGATTAATTAGTGTCATAATTGTATTGCTTGATTTTTGGATCCCTTTAATTTAGGTAGCCAGGGACTACAGATGGAAAGTAGCTATTTAGATATAATCTGGTACAGAACATATCTGTTTCTGAACTTAATGTTTCTGTGCATTGTCCCATCATAGATAAACTAAATTAAATACAACTATTTAGTGAATTATTGAGGCCACAATAATTCACTAGGTGTTGTAAAATATCAAAGTACTATTGCAAAAGCGAACAGTGACCTCAAACATGACCTGTCCTCCGCCTCTGTTCTTGCTGCACTTGACTATCAGCTGCCTTTTCTTTTTCTTGGATGTTTCTGAAACTACTAATACTACTACTACTATTACTATTACTATTACTACGACTAACACTGTCCCTGTGAGAGGGACAGAGGGGGGAGGTGAGTTTGGATTGGGTCAAGTTTGAGCGTGTTGAGGTTTTATTTAATCAATATAATCAATCCGGTACAAGGATAAAGGAACGTAATGATTTAGATTGACAATTGCAGTGGTTGGCGAAAGCAACCCCAACCTCAAAGGAGGGTGTCAATTCATTAATTAAATGTTTTGTGAATGATCTAATATCCCTACATGGTTTCCCCAAAAAGATTAGGTCAAACAACGGCACCTATTTTAAGAAAACGGGTTAATCTTCTTCAGTCACAAGATCAGCACTTCTCAGGACCAGCAGCTTCCTAGGAAGGTGGAAAGACCATGAGACCAAAATGGTAAGTTTGCAAAATGTAGAATTTGTGTGCCAGTTCCTCTGTGCAGATTTGAGGATGAAAGCAGCCACTCCAGATTCCCTTGCACTCGCTAAGAGGGGCACGGTCAAAGCCAATCCAGGACCAACACCCGATACCTGACTGGAAGGAACCGAGAGGAGAGACAACACCTTGCCAGCGATGACGAGAACAACTAAGGTTGCCAGCCAATGTGTCCACCGGGACTCCAGCAGCTGTGGAAAGAAGTGTCGGGAGTGCCGAAGCAGCGAGGAGGCCTGAAGCAAGCCGAGGGCCTGGACCAAAGCCCCAGGCCCCATACTCTGCCCCGGCCTTCCCCAAAGCCCCCACAGCTCCAACTCTACCTGAGTTTTCCCCAAAGCGGCCAGCGCGCACATGCCATTGCACAGTCTGCCCAATGGACTGAACCACACCCCAAGAAGAGACAGAGACAGACTGTTTGAGTGGATCTCTTTCTTCACCAAGGCAGCCAAAAGCTCAACGAGGTGTCAGCAGGCCACCAGCCTGAGGCACCACCGAGCCATCTATACGAGCACTAATCGAACATGGACTCATACGAAATTCAGTTGTGTGTTCAAAATTAATTGGTAATTAACAATATTGGTAACTACATCCATTGCAAATGCCGGGAAAAATAATTTTGCAAATGTCTTACAGTCATAAGTCTATATACATTCATCTATTTATGTTCAATGATGTTCATGATCAAAGTATTTGTTATTCCTTTACTAAATCAAAGGGTAGGCAACTAATTGTGTTCTGTGAGATGGTTTTACTGCAGGCTGGTAACAGCGATCGCTCTGAAGGAGGGTCATAGACGGAATTTTTGCCTCGTATAAAAACATTGAGGTTTTTGCCTCTATCTGTGGTAGAGATTAGTGGTCTACATCAGAAATTGTTTTGGTCCAGGGTCTTAAGACCCTGGAAGGCGGGTATGTAGTAGAATTTCTGACCTTTGACCTAGATTGCATGTCTAATAAGAATGTACGCTCATTTAATTTCTCTTCTATTCTGTGCCAGTGGGACAAAAGTGAATATTAAGTCGTGCCAACCTGTCTACAGAATGTGTTGACTGTCTAAAGGATTTGAGTTGTTATGGAACAAATAGGGATAACCAAAAGACATTGGCGCATTAGATAACAAACAATGACGCACAAGAGACATATAAAAAATGGCAGAAGACCGGAACTCGACAGTGATTTTGGCTTGTGTGTGTCTTGTTTACTCCGGAGTAACATGTGGTCTGTCTGCACGGCCAACTTAATTCAACCTGCACTTCTGATAATGGGTAAATAAATTTGTTGTACTAAACTACTTTTGTTGCCTGTTTAAGCTTCGGACAATCCACTACACCACCTTACCGTGGTAGAGGAGTTTGTGTGTCCCAATGATCCTAGGAGCTATGTTGTCCGGGGGCTTTATGCCCCCTGGTAGGGTCTCCCAAGACAAACTGGTCCTAGGTGAGGGATCAGACAAAAAGCAGCTCGAAGACCTCAATGAAAAATAAAACCTATGGACCCAGATTTCCCTCGCCCGGACGCGGGTCACCGGGGCCCCCCTCTGGAGCCAGGCCCGGAGGTGGGGCACGATGGCGAGCGCCTGGTGGCCGGGCCTGTCCCCATGGGGCCCGGCCGGGCACAGCCCGAAGAGGCAACGTGGGTTCCCCCTCCAATGGGCTCACCACCCATAGTAGGGGTCATAGAGGTCGGGTGCGATGTGAGCTGGGCAGAAGCCGAAGGCAGGGCACTTGGCGGTCCGATCCTCGGCTACAGAAGCTAGCTCTTGGGACGTGGAACGTCACCTCGCTGGGGGGGAAGGAGCCTGAGCTAGTGCGCGAGGTGGAGAAGTTCCGACTAGACATAGTCGGACTCACTTCGACGCACAGCAAGGGCTCTGGAACCAGTTCTCTCGAGAGGGGCTGGACTCTCTTCTACTCTGGCGTTGCGGGCAGTGAGAGGCGACGGGCTGGGGTGGCAATTCTTGTTGCCCCCCGGCTCAGAGCCTGCATGTTGGAGTTCAACCCGGTGGACGAGAGGGTAGCTTCCCTCCGCCTTCGGGTGGGGGAACGGGTCCTGACTGTGGTTTGCGCTTACGCGCCAAACCGCAGCTCAGAGTACCCACCCTTTTTGGATTCACTCGAGGGAGTACTTGAGAGTGCTCCCCCGGGTGATTCCCTCGTTCTACTGGGGGACTTCAACGCTCATGTTGGCAGCGAGAGTGAAACCTTGAGAGGCGTGATTGGGAAGAATGGCTGCCCGGATCTGAACCCGAGCGGTGTTTTGTTATTGGACTTTTGTGCCCGTCACAGATTGTCCATAACAAACACCATGTTCAAACATAAGGGTGTCCATATGTGCACTTGGCACCAGGACACCCTAGGCCGCAGTTCCATGATCGACTTTGTAGTTGTGTCGTCGGATTTGCGGCCTCATGTTTTGGACACTCGGGTGAAGAGAGGGGCGGAGCTTTCTACCGATCACCACCTGGTGGTGAGTTGGCTGCGATGGTGGGGGAGGATGCCGGACAGACCTGGCAGGCCCAAACACATTGTGAGGGTTTGCTGGGAACGTCTGGCAGAGTCTTCTGTCAGAGAGAGTTTCAATTCCCACCTCCGGAAGAACTTTGAACATGTCACGAGGGAGGTGCTGGACATTGAGTCTGAAGGACCATGTTCCGCACTTCTATTGTCGAGGCGGCTGATCGGAGCTGTGGCCGCAAGGTAGTTGGTGCCTGTCGTGGCGGTAATCCTAGAACCCGTTGGTGGACACCGGCGGTGAGGGATGCCGTCAAGCTGAAGAAGGAGTCATATCGGGTTCTTTTGGCTCATAGGACTCCTGAGGCAGCGGACAGGTACCGACAGGCCAAGCGGTGTGCGGCTTCGGCGGTCGCAGAGGCAAAAACTCGGACATGGGAGGAGTTTGGTGAAGCCATGGAAAACGGCTTCCGAACGGCTTCGAAGCGATTCTGGACCACCATCCGCCGCCTCAGGAAGGGGAAACAGTGCACTATCAACACCGTGTATGGTGAGGATGGTGTTCTGCTGACCTTGACTGCGGATGTTGTGGATCGGTGGAGGGAATACTTCGAAGACCTCCTCAATCCCACCAACACGTCTTCCTATGAGGAAGCAGTGCCTGGGGAATCTGTGGTGGGCTCTCCTATTTCTGGGGCTGAGGTTGCTGAGGTAGTTAAAAAGCTCCTCGGTGGCAAGGCCCCGGGGGTGGATGAGATCCGCCCGGAGTTCCTTAAGGCTCTGGATGCTGTGGGGCTGTCTTGGTTGACAAGACTCTGCAGCATCGCGTGGACATCGGGGGCGGTACCTCTGGATTGGCAGACCGGGGTGGTGGTTCCTCTCTTTAAGAAGGGGAACCGGAGGGTGTGTTCTAACTATCGTGGGATCACACTCCTCAGCCTTCCCGGTAAGGTCTATTCAGGTGTGCTGGAGAGGAGGCTACGCTGGATAGTCGAACCTCGGATTCAGGAGGAACAGTGTGGTTTTCGTCCTGGTCGTGGAACTGTGGACCAGCTCTATACTCTCGGCAGGGTCCTTGAGGGTGCATGGGAGTTTGCCCAACCAGTCTACATGTGTTTTGTGGACTTGGAGAAGGCATTCGACCGTGTCCCTCGGGAAGTCCTGTGGGGAGTGCTCAGAGAGTATGGGGTATCGGACTGTCTGATTGTGGCGGTCCGCTCCCTGTATGATCAGTGCCAGAGTTTGGTCCGCATTGCCGGCAGTAAGTCGGACACATTTCCAGTGAGAGTTGGACTCCGCCAAGGCTGCCCTTTGTCACCGATTCTGTTCATAACTTTTATGGACAGAATTTCTAGGCGCAGTCAAGGCGTTGAGGGGATCTGGTTTGGTGGCTGCAGGATTAGGTCTCTGCTTTTTGCAGATGATGTGGTCCTGATGGCTTCATCTGGCCAGGATCTTCAGCTCTCGCTGGATCGGTTCGCAGCTGAGTGTGAAGCGACTGGGATGAAAATCAGCACCTCCAAGTCCGAATCCATGGTTCTCGCCCGGAAAAGGATGGAGTGCCATCTCCGGGTTGCGGAGGAGACCCTGCCCCAAGTGGAGGAGTTCAAGTACCTCAGAGTCTTGTTCACGAGTGAGGGAAGAGTGGATCGTGAGATCGACAGGCGGATCGGTGCGGCGTCTTCAGTAATGCGGACGCTGTATCGATCCGTTGTGGTGAAGAAGGAGCTGAGCCGGAAGGCAAAGCTCTCAATTTACAGGTCGATCTACGTTCCCATCCTCACCTATGGTCATGAGCTTTGGGTTATGACCGAAAGGACAAGATCACGGGTACAAGCGGCCGAAATGAGTTTCCTCCGCCGGGTGGCGGGGCTCTCCCTTAGAGATAGGGTGAGAAGCTCTGCCATCCGGGGGGAGCTCAAAGTAAAGCCACTGCTCCTCCACATCGAGAGGAGCTAGATGAGGTGGTTCGGGCATCTGGTCAGGATGCCACCCGAACGCCTCCCTAGGGAGGTGTTTAGGGCACGTCCGACCGGTAGGAGGCCACGGGGAAGACCCAGGACACTTTGGGAAGACTATGTCTCCCGGCTGGCCTGGGAACGCCTCGGGATCCCCCGGGAGGAGCTGGACGAAGTGGCTGGGGAGAGGGAAGTCTGGGCTTCCCTGCTTAAGCTGCTGCCCCCGCGACCCGACCTCGGATAAGCGGAAGAAGATGGATGGATGGATGGGGAAGGCAAAATAATTGTCAATGGATCTGCGAGAAAATGTAATTGAACTGCATTAAACAGGAAAGGGGTATACAAAGATATCCAAAAAATTGAGAATGCCAATCAGCAGTGTTCAAATGCTGATTAAGCAGTGGAAAATGAGGGATGCAGGTAGACCAGCAAAGATTTCAGCCACAACTGCCAGGAAAATTGTTCGAGATGCAAAGAAAAATCCACAAATAACTTCAGCTGAAATACAGGACTCTCTGAAAAAATGTGGTATGGCTGTTTCAAGATGCACAATAAAGAGGCACTTAAAGAAAGATGTGCTGCATGGTCGAGTCGCCAGAAGAAAGCCATTTATGCGCAAATGTCACAAAGTATCCTGCTTACATTACGCCAAACAGCACAGAGACAAGCCTCAAAACTTCTGGAACAAAGTAATGTGGAGTGATGAGACCAAAATTGAACTTTTTGGCCACTCGACGATGCAGCCCATTTTTTTCAAGTACCTCCTTATTGTGCATCTTGAAACAGCCACTCTGTTATGTGGGTAACCCCAACCCCTATGCGGTCCTCTCCAAGGTTTCTCATAGTCATTCACATCCACATCCCACTGGGGTGAGTTTTTCCTTGCCCGTATGTGGGCTCTGTACCGAGGATGTCGTTGTGGCTTGTGCAGCCCTTTGAGACACTTGGGATTTAGGGCTATATAAATAAACATTGATTGATTGATTGATTGGTAAGATGACTATTTTTGGACAAATGAGGATTCCAAACCTTATCTTTTTTAATCTGAATTTACGGAAGCTGAACTACTGCTTCTAGAAGCTAGTACAAAGGAAGAGTGAGACGTAGCAGACGGAAGCCGAGAGAGTGAGGTGAAAGTGAATCGAAGCTGCAAAATGTGAAACTTGAAGCCAAGTTATTTCTACATAAATCGAGTGCATACGCATAACCGGGAGAAAACGTCCCTGGCCAGAACAGACAAACGTCCATCGAGTGAGTCACACTTTATACTGATCATGATACACGCAGCACATCATGCATGTTATTAAAACTACAGTACATACGCTGTCTTGCTCGCTGTGTAGAAACAAAACATGAAATATGGGCTAATACCTTACAGACACTGTAATATGATTGTTCATGTATTTCAGTCAGTACAGTTTGGTGTCAAATCGCAGTGTTGTGCATTACCAACTCAAAAGCAAATCAGCTGCTGACGTAAAAGCTAGCTTACCTCTTGCCGTTGCTAGTTTACGACTAATGCTGTAGCATGCTGTCGCAAGATGATGTGTTGCCACGCCAGAAAGAGTTCCTCAGTGTTCGCTCTTACAAAAACTATGCAGCTACTGCTTGGTTGTTTAACAGGTTACGGAACATAAATTAAGTATTTGTGGCAGGTTTTTGATGCATTTTAAAGTGATTTAGCGGCATAATGGATTCTCCCATTAGCTGCGTTACCAGCCACCAAAAACAAGCCGATTGATACAAATTAGAATGCAAAAAACCCACTTGTTGTCTTGTCTCTTTTAGGGATTGTGAACAAAGGGCAACATTTAAAAATATGCAGTTTGCCTGTAAATATGATTATGAATCTGTCGAGTTTTCTTTGACATAAGAGTGTAAAAGAGAGATTATCATATTAAAAATTATAACATTATAATTAGGATTATATTATTATTCGTGTCAGAAACTGCTGGTGACGAACCCCAAGATGCGTAGATGGCAGGCGTAGCGCAGGGAAACATGACTTTATTGTCAAAAAACAAATAGTGCAACTGGTAAGTGCACATGCAAGGAAAACAGGCAACAGGATACCATCATCGAGCCCTGACTGGAGCGCGAGGCAGGCATAAATAGTAGCCTGATTGGCAACTGCAACCAGGTGTGCCAGGCTGCCAGTCAGGGACAGGTGAGGGAAATGAGCGCTCAGGGAGACATGCAGGAAATAAACACAAACAGAAGAATACCCAAACATGACCAAACTGTCAGTAACAAGCCTGACAATTAGTACATCTCCTGGGAGTTAAATATTAAACTGTCTTTAAAAGCTAGTTCTGCATCTGTTTCTAACTTTAATTAAAGGGAAACTTCGGTTTTTTTCAACCTGGGCCCTGTTTTCATAATTTTTTCTGTATATGTGAGTGCTGGATAAAACATTTTTTGAGGTCGCGCCAGTATTGAGCAGGGCAGGCAGCCTCCAGCCCAGCTAACGCTCGTACACAGGGCAACTGGCTCTCGTCAAAATTCGGCCTATAAACATGCATTTTTTTCACACTGACAGGCTCAGATAGTTACAATGAGTGTCCGACAACATACTAGAAAGGAGAAATTAACGTATGTCTCTACCTTTAGCTGGAGATCGCTGTTTGTTGCGAGCAGTGTCCAAATCTCACCACGCTACAAATCTCGTTCCGAAAGATTTGGACACTGCTCACAACAAACAGCGATCTCCAGCTAAAGGTAGAGACATACGTTAATTTCTCCTTTCTAGTATGTTGTCGGACACTCATTGTAACTATCTGAGCCTGTCAGTGTGAAAAAAATGCATGTTTATAGGCCGAATTTTGACGAGAGCCAGTTGCCCTGTGTACGAGCGTTAGCTGGGCTGGAGGCTGCCTGCCCTGCTCAATACTGGCGCGACCTCAAAAAATGTTTTATCCAGCACTCACATATACAGAAAAAATTATGAAAACAGGGCCCAGGTTGAAAAAAACCGAAGTTTCCCTTTAAGGGTCCTTGAACGCACCACGACTATGGGAAATGAAATGCAAAAGTGAGACTTGCACATAACTCATATGATGTCACAGATAGATTTATCATATTTAAAAAACCTTATCCTTGTTCCATAATGTTGGTGTGTGTAAAGGTGAGCTTTGACGAGGTTATGATGTCCCTCTTGAGTGAAGTGTACAAAAATTCCCACACAGGCCCCTGAAAAAGTGCATATAAAACGTATTGATGTGGAGCAATTTGTCCGTTTCTTTCAGTGCTTTTCCTGAAAATATAGCTTCAGGGTGTGTAACAGTAGTCACCCCTACAAGGACCCCACCAGCCCTGTACACTGCCCGGACTTAAACCTGCAACTACATATTCCCACTGATTGAGTTACCCCGGATTTCCAAACAGCCGCGAAACGGCACCTGCACGGCGGCAGACTCTTTGTTTTTATTCAAGTCAAGGAGTCCGTTTCAACTGACTGCGCAAAATATACGCATAGCTTCTATATTTGCCGGACGCCGCAACAAATCTATTCAATTCGGCTAAATGTGATTTTGTTTGACAGGAAGTCACACACAAACACAATAAATAATCAGGTTTACTTTCAAAATAAAATATTCTGTTTAAAAAGGTGGATCATATTTTACACTTGGAAACAAGCTATTGGGCGGCAATGGACATGAAGTCAAGCTTTTCAGATGTAATTTCACCTCGTTGACACAAATGGATGAGGACATATACAATATATCAGTATATACTGTTATACTATTTGATATTGCACTGGTACTGTATGTGACCACTGTACTTTTACTTTTACTGATACTTCTACCATAACTACTGGGACTTATTGTGCAACTTATTGTCTTGTAATTCATGTACATCAGAGCTATTCAAATTGTTGTATTTTTTGTATTTAGTGTATTAGATTCAGCAACTAGTGTTTGGCTCTCACTGTATGCAATATCTGAAGAGCATGGAGACAAGCATTTCACTGTGGTGTACTCTGCATGTGACGAATAAAACCCCTTGAACCCTTGAACATGCTGATTCTGGAGGTCCAAAATTAAAGAATAATATACAGGCATATGCCGGGTACCTATAAGGGGAATATGGTGGCCTGTGTCAATTACCAGCAATAAGGGGACCGGTAAAGCAGGGGGGGTGGTTGGGTTACACTAAAATCCCAGGCTGTCAAACTATTGTCCTGTCCACTGTCATGCATAAACTTGGGTTTTTGTAATGTATTTGCTACGCTTTATTATCCATATGAACAAAAAGATGACAAACGGTTCAGTATACACTTGAATTGTTGATTTGCAAATTCCATTATGTGCACACTGCTCTACTTTGACCTTGTTTTGTGCCCCCCTCCCCCACCCTCGGTTAGATCAACAACTGAAATAATTCACCGCAAGTTAATTTTCGATTGTTTCAGATCAGCTTTTGTTGCTTTGACCGGGAAAAAACACAATTCCTGAAAGTCTGAAACAGATCAGCTTGGAGGCAAACTAATAAAATGGCAACTGGCTGTGATTTTTGCATAATTGAGAACATTGTTTTTTTCTCATTTTGTTGATCAGATAGAAGGGGTGAACATACTGTACTACACAACATATGGCGTGCAGCTGGAGGCAATGATGCCTGAGTGGGAAGCCGTCAAAAGCAGTGTTAGTGCTGCATGACAGATGTAATTCTGACACAACACATGCAAATATCATTGTGTAGTATACTGCACCCAAAATATCACTTTATGGCGTGACTGTTTAGTACCGATGAATTCCGTTTGTCTAGATTCTACATAACAAACAAGAAAAAAATATAGTGAAAAAGTCTTGTACAGATAAGTGCGGTCAATTATTAATCACATGCGGATGATTGTAAGATGAAAGTGCTGGTTGTTGAGACGAGAGACCCTCCTCTGAGTAATTAATCCTCAACTGACGCTGAGTTGATGACGATTTATGAAGGAAGTGAATTATATTTATATGGCGCTTTTCTCTAGTGACTCAAAGCGCTTTTACATAGTGAAACCCAATATCTAAGTCACATTTAAACCAGTGTGGGTGGCACTGGGAGCAGGTGGCTAAAGTGTCTTGCCCAAGGACACAACGGCAGTGACTAGAATGGCAGAAGCGGGGATCGAACCTGGAACCCTCAAGTTGCTGGCACAGCCACTCTACCAAACGAGCTATACCGCCCCATGGAAGTAGAGTGGTTACTCGACTCATGCGTTTAATTTGTTCTGTGACACAGCTTGTAACCCAAAATACTCGAATCCCAAATACAAAACCCAAAACCAGTGAAGTTGGCATGTTGTGTAATTTGTAAATAAAAACAGAATACAATGATTTGCAAATCCTTTTCAACTTATATTTAATTGAATAGACTGCAACGACAAGATATTTAATGTTGGAATTGAGAATCTTAATTGTATTTTGCAAATAATCATTAACTTAGAATTTAAAGGCAGCAACACATTGTAAAAAAGTTGGCACAGGGGCATGTTTTACCACTGTGTTACATGGCCTTTCCTTTTAACGACACTCATTAAACGTTTGGGAACTGAGGAGACCAATTTTTGAAGCATTCCATGTGGAATTATTTCCCATTCTTGCTTGATGTACAGCTTAAGTTGTTCAACAGTCCGGTGTCTCTGTTTTGGTATTTTAGGCTTCATAATACGCCACACATTTTCAATGAGAGAACATTTTGGACTACAGGCAGGCCAGTCTAGTACCCACATTTTTTTACTATGAAGCCACGCTGATGTAACACGTGGCTTGGCACTGTCTTGCTGAAATGATAACGTTGCTTGGATGGCAACATATGTTGCTCCAAAACCTGTATGTACCTTTCACAAATGTGTAAGTTACCCATGCTTTGGGCACCAATACACCCCCCATACCATCACAGATGCTGGCTTTTGAACTTTGTGCCTAGAACAGTCCGGATGGTTCTTTTCCTCTTCCGTCCAGAGGACACAACGTCCACAGTTTCTAAAAACAATTTGAAATGTGCACTCGTCACACCACAGAACACTTTGCATCAGTCTATCTTAGATAAGCTCGGGCCCAGCGAAGCCGGCGGCGTTTCTGGGTGTTGTTGATAAATGGCTTTGGCTTTGCGTAATAGAGTTTTAACTTGCACTTACAGATTATCTGAAGTGTTCCTGAGCCAGTGATTATCTGAAGTGTTCCTGAGCCCATGTGGTGATATCCTTTAGACACTGATGTTGCTTTTTGATGCAGTACCACCTGAGGGATCAAAGGTCATGGGCATGCAATGTTACGTGCAGTGATTTTCTCCAGATTCTCTGAACCTTGTGATGATATTACAGACCTTAGATGGTGAAATCCCTACATTCCTTGCAATAGCTCATTTGTTCACAAAGTGGTGACCCTCACCCTGTCCTTGTTTGTGAATGACTGAGCATTTCATGAAAGCTGCTTTTACACCCAATCATGGCACTCACCTGTTCCCAATTAGCCTGTTCACCTGTGGGATTTTCCAAATAAGTGTTTGATTAGCGTTCCTCAACTTTCTCAGTCTTTTTTGCCACTTGTGCCAGCTTTTTTGAAACATGTTGCAGACATCAAATTCCAAATTAGCTAATATTTGCAATAAATAACAAAGATTACCAGTCCGAACATTAAGTATCTTGTCTTTGCAGTCTATTTAATTGAATATAGGTTGAAGAGGATTTGCAAATCATTGTATTCTGTTTTTAATTTATGATTTACACAACGTGCAAACTTCACTGGTTTTGGGGTTTGTAAGATTCACCCATTGAAATTAATTTACATTCCATTATTCAGTTGTGGGCTGTACGATTTGATTAAACAACAGTGTGGAAAGGGATCGTGATCAGCGCGCTGCAGGAGTAAAGGTCAACGCCTCTGTCCATGGTGCTGAAAACAGAGCGCCATCAGACGGGGCAAGACAGCGACTTCTACAAACAGTAATCACGATAAGCGAAGCATCTTCTTCGCCCATAGATGATTTCTTTTGTCAGCAAAAATAGACTTACTTAAACCAAATAATGTACTGTTTTCACAGATTTTGGAACAGTATTAGAAAGTTTAATACAAAACAAATAACTTATTATGCGTATTCAGATCTACAATAATACATAGAGAAAAACCTTTGACAACTAACTTATTTACATTAATATCGATCAACATTTTTGGCTTCAAAACCATTGTTTTGGCCTTAGATCCGATCCAATTTAGGCCCTGTTAACACCACACACCAAATCAGATTTGTTTGCCCTCAAATGAAACAGTCAAAACACTCCAAAGTGTTTCAAATATCATCTTTTTGCATCGGATTCAGGCCACATCAGGAGGTAGTCCAAATCTGATTGGAATCTGATCTTTTCAAATGTGACTTCAGTCTAAACGAAATGCGACCCGTATGTGACTTTTTTTTATCAGCTTTGGGCGAGCTACATTGCTCCTGTGCGTCGGGAAAGATGCCTTCGCCAGCGGAAGCGGATATTTCATCACAACATCCGGTTTCGGTGAGCAAAGTCTATTTAAGACAACACCATTTTCCGTGCATCACTTGTCAATAGTGCACAAATTATAGGGTATATGTAGTGTATGAATATATATTTTGATTCCGAAGAAATAGTGATTATTGAAGGGCCAGAATTGACTCTTTGGGCGCATTTGCTTACATGTGAGTTGAAAAGAAAACCTCCTGTAGATCCACGCTGACGTCCATGCCTCCTTTACCTAATAACCGTTAAAAGATTAGAACTCATCCAAATATATTACACTATACATATCCATTCATACATTATATTACTTAAATTTATTTTCACGTTAAAAAAATCAATAATTTTGAAGGCGTGGCGACCATATCGAAGGTGCCGACTTTTATTTTATACTAGTGGCGACTTCCTCCCAATAAACTTCCTTTGTTTTCACTTTAGCGAACTGTGCATGCAAGTTACATAAAGGTCACATCGGGCCCATATGCACGTTTACACTGGAGTCTGATAAAAATCACATTTTACTTGCAGTGTAAACAGTCAGATGGAAAAAAACAGATACAAAAAATAATAATATTTGAGCCACGTTTGGCCTGCAGTGTAAACATAGTCTTAGACCAGGGGTGCTCACACTTTTTCTGCAGGCGAGCTACTTTTCAATTGATCAAGATCTACCTCATTCATATATATAATTTATATTTACTTATTTATGAAATATATGTTTTTGTTAACAAGTTAAAAGGTGTTTAATGATAATGCAAACATGTTTAACACATATAGTTAATATTGTTAATAAATTAAAGGTGTTTAATGATAATACAAGAATGTTTAATACATATAGTTAATATTGTTAACAAGTTAAAGGTGTTTAAAGATAATGCAAGCATGTTTAACACATATAGTTAATATTGTTAACAAGTTAAAGGTGTTTAATGATAATAAAAGCATGTTTAACACATAGTTAATATTGTTAATAAGTTAAAGGTTTTTAAAGATAATACAAGCATGTTTAACACATAGTTAATATTGTTAACAAGTTAAAGGTGTTTAAAGATAATGCAAGCATGTTTAACACATATAGATTCCTTTCTTTCATGAAGACAAGAATATAAGTTGGTGTATTACCTGATTCTGATGACTTACATTGATAGGAATCAGACAGTGGTGCTGATAACGTCCGCATTTTTAAATGGAGGACAAAAAAGTCCTCCTTTCTGTCCAACACCACATGAAAGTGGTTGGTTTTTGGTATCTTATTTGTCCAGTTTCGTACTCCTTTGTATACACTTTACAAGAAATACATTGGCGGCAAATTCCGTAGCTTGCTAGCTTGTGCACGCCAGCTTTCTGAGACTCTTATTTTGTTAGTGCAGGCAGGATGAAGCAGTGCTTTTATTGTGCAACTGTGTAGTCGGTCTTTGGAGTTTTGACGACAGGTACGGCGCCAGAGTCTGTTGAAATAAAAAGTGTTTCTCTCCTTCCTGTCGGTAATGTTTTCTTAATAATGAGCTGGCATCAGCCAGCGTCATCTCAGAAGACCCTCGGGTACCATGAATGTCAATCAAGTGACGAAAGTGACGTCATAGTGAAGATTTTTAGGACTATTTTTTTAATGCCTGGCTGGCGATCGACTGACACACCCTCCGTGATCGACCGGTAGCTCGCGATCGACGTAATGAGCACCCCTGTCTTAGAGTCTTGATCTGGTACTTGGACAATAAATTACAGAAATGAAAATGTTTTATAGCAATTAACCAAAGTAAACATAATCACACATTTTCATTAAAGGCCTAATGAAACCTACTACTACCGACCACGCAGTCTGATAGTTTATATATCAATGATGAAATCTTAACATTGCAACACATGCCAATACGGCCGGGTTAACTTATAAAGTGACTTTTAAAACTTCCCGGGAAATATCCGGCTGAAACGTCGCGGTATGATGACGTATGCGCGTGACGAAGTCAGAGTAACGGAAGTTATGGTACCCGTAGAATCCTATACAAAAAGCTCTGTTTTCATTTCATAATTCCACAGTATTTTGGACATCTTTTGCAATTTGTTTAATGAACAATGAAGGCTGCAAAGAAGACAGTTGTAGGTGGGATCGGTGTATTAGCAGCGGACTACAGCAACACAACCAGGAGGACTTTGTTGGAGCGCTAGCCGCGCTAGCCGCGCTAGCCGCGCTAGCCGCGCTAGCCGCGCTAGCCGCCGACCTCACCTTGACTTCCTACGTCTCCGGGCCACCAAACGCATCGGGTGAAGTCCTTCGTCCTTCTGCCGATCGCTGGAACGCAGGTGAGCACGGGTGTTGATGAGTAGATGAGGGCTGGCTGGCGTAGGTGGAGAGCTAATGTTTTTAGCATAGCTCTGTGAGGTCCCGTTGCTAAGTTGCTAAGTTAGCTTCAATGGCGTCGTTAGCACAGCATTGTTAACCTTCGCCAGCCTGGAAAGCATTAACCGTGTATTTACATGTCCACGGTTTAATAGTATTGTTGATTTTCTATCTATCCTTCCAGTCAGAGGTTTATTTTTTTGTTTCTATATGCAGTTAAAGCACGATGCTATCACGTTAGCTCGTAGCTAAAGCATTTCGCCTATGTATTGTCGTGGAGATAAAAGGCACTGAATGTCCATTTTGCGTTCTGGACTCTCATTTTCAAGAGGATATAGTATCCGAGGTGGTTTAACATACAAATCCGTGATCCACAATAAAAAAAGGAGAGTGTGGAATCCAATGAGCCAGCTTGTACCTAAGTTACGGTCAGAGCGAAAAAAGATACGTCCATCACTGTCTCTCAAGTCCTTCACTGTAACGTTCCTCATCTACGAATATTTCATCCTCGCTCAAATTAATGGGGTAATCATCACTTTTTCGGTCCGAATCTCTCTCGCTCCATTGTAAACAATAGGGAATTGTGAGGAATACTAGCTCCTGTGACGTCACGCTACTTCCGGTACAGGCAAGGCTTTTTTTTATCAGCGAGCAAAAGTTGCGAACTTTATCGTCGATTTTCTCTATTAAATCCTTTCATCAAAAATATGGCAATATCGCGAAATGATCAAGTATGACACATAGAATGGATCTGCTATTCCCGTTTAAATAAAACAAAATCATTTCAGTAGGCCTTTAAGCTTATGTCATTAAAAGTAACATTTGCTAGTATTGTTGTATATCTGATAACGTATTGAATTTGTGGTATTAAAATCTACATGTGCAATTTTTTTAACGAAATAAAGTGCCTAGTGCACAATAACTAAACAAAAGCAAAAACAACTATTGTTTCTCTTTTAAATCCTTTGAATTTTTTCCCTCACAGACTTCCTGTATCCAGAGACATACGTTATGTGTACACTAAATTACCTTAGACAAATAATTATTTAGCCTAAGCCTCATTTCAGCCACACTAAATCACCATTTAAGGTTCCCCTCCTCGGACAAATTTTTACATGGGTAAGTGTGGCGTCTATTTCTTGAATCTCCGGCTCTTAGCTTTGTATGGACTCATTGATCGTTTACAAACTGAGTTCGGAGAGGAAGTGACATCAGAAAGAACGCGCCACAGCCAGCTTCATAACAACCCGTTCGGTAACTCGGCGTCAACCACTAGAAAGATGGAGGCGAGTCATCCAGACGCTTTTGGAAATCGCACATCAATACATTAAGATAAGGAAACTGGCAATTGCAGCTATTTAGGATACAACACATCTCAGACGGCAACATAGCAATGTTGAGCGACGGTTTTGGATAAGCCCTGGAAGAACGGTCGCCTGGTGGGATACGTTTGTCACCGAGTGTGTTGTGTCAGAGGAACAGCAAGATAACTTTCGAATGTCCAGGTCAGCTGTGATTCTACTTACTGAAAAACGTTGTCCATTTGTCGAAGGAGAGACGACAATGCAGGCTCCCGTGGACAAGGGAAGACTACGAAAAATAGCATATGCATTTGGACTGGCAAAGCAGACTGTCAGTTATTGTCCGCCATGTATGTTAAGTTAAAGTTAAAGTACCAATGATTGTCACACACACACTAGATGTGGCAAAATTATTCTCTGCATTTAACCCATCACCCTTGATCAGCCCCTGGGAGGTGAGGGGAGCAGTGAGCAGCAGCGGTGGCCGCGCCCGGGAATAATTTTTGGTGATTTAACCCCCAATTCCAACCCTTGATGCTGAGTGCCAACGAGCGATTACTCAACGTCTAGTTTTGTACTCCATAACTATTGTGAAGCCATGAAGTGGTTGCGGCCGTCAAGTTCGACCGCCAATTTCAGCCTACAAGCACAGTCTCCTGTTGTTGGTTGTTGTAAAATATTATTCATCACATTGTTTACTTTCACATGTCCATTATGATTAATGTATGATGGCTCAGGTGTGATTCACTACAATAGTCCAACAGCTGCTGATGGTGAGGCAAGCAAGGTTTACTGTTAACAGAAATGTGGTAATAGTCTACATTGAAACACAGGGTAAGAATACACTTCCAGGTCAGAGGTGACTATGACGTGTGCATATTTTCGCGCATGTGTACTAAGTCACGTTGCGCCGGCGGACAGAGGGGGTCTTAAACGGTGGCATTGTTGTGTGTGGACACGGATAAGGCTAGGTGGGATTTACCCTGGATAACCTTATTCGGCTTAGTGTAGAAGGGAGTTTGTGAGTTTGTAGACGATAACAAAAAAAAACAAAAAAAAAAAGATTTTGTAATCATAAGAAGAACATTTACGATCAAATCACTTGAGTATAGTTTATATGCTGACACTACACTCGGTATCGATAGTATCGACATCCGGATCGATCACCCCTACTTCAATTGAAGCTTTAGCGTTAAGCTTCTTGTGTTGTCATGTTCAGTCTGTGGGTGTAGCATGTTTAACCATTCATTTTCCTCTAGTCCTCCAGTAATAATGGTACTTGGAAGAATTTTTTTTTTTTTTTTTTCAATAAGCGATACAGACTCCCTCAGGCCGAGCCAGAGGTGTCACTCAACTAGTAGTAAGTCGATGTACCATCCCAAAAGTTATGAAAGTATTTTATAAAGTTTAAAAAATTACTTAGTGCTGCTTTAAAGGCCTACTGAAATGATTTGTTTTATTTAAACGGGGATAGCAGATCCATTCTACGTGTAATACTTGATCAATTCGCGATATTGCCATATTTTTGCTGAAAGGATTTAGTAGAGAACAACGATGATAAAGTTCGCAACTTTTGGTCGCTGATAAAAAAAAGCCTTGCCTATACCGGAAGTAGCGTGACGTCAGAGGAGGAAGGGCTGCTCACATTTCCCTATTGTTTACATTGCAGCGAGAGAGATTCGTACCGAGAAAGCGACGATTACCCCATTAATTTGAGCGAGGATGAAATATTCGTGGATGAGGAATGTTAGAGTGAAGGATTACAGCGCAGTGCAGGACGTATCTTTTTTCGCTCTGACCGTAACTTAGGTACAAGGGTTCATTGGATTCCACACTTTCTCCTTTTTCTATTGTGGATCACGGATTTGTATTTTAAACCACCTCGGATACTATATCCTCTTGAAAATGAGAGTCGTGAACGCGAAATGGACATTCACAGTGACTTTTATCCCCACGACAATACATCGGTGAAGCACTTTAGCTACTGAGCTAACGTGATAGCATAGGGCTTAAAGGCCTACTGAAATGAATTTTTTTTATTTAAACGGGGATAGCAGATCTATTCTATGTGTCATACTTGATCATTTCGCGATATTGCCATATTTTTGCTGAAAGGATTTAGTATAGAACAACGACGATAAAGATTGCAACTTTTGGTATCTGATAAAAAAAAGGCTTGCACCTACCGGAAGTAGTGTGACGTAGTCAGTTGAACATATACGCAAAGTTCCCTATTGTTTACAATGATGGCCGCATGAAGTGAGAGAGATTCGGACCGAGAAAGCGACAATTTCCCCATTAATTTGAGCGAGTATGAAAGATTTGTGGATGAGTAAAGTGCAAGTGAAGGACTAGTGGGGAGTTGAAGCTATTCAGATAGGGAAGATGCTGTGAGAGCCGGGGGTGACCTGATATTCAGCTGGGAATGACTACAACAGTAAATAAACACAAGACATATATATACTCTATTAGCCACAACACAACCAGGCTTATATTTAATATGCCACAAATTAATCCTGCATAAAAACACCTGCGTGTTTGTTATGCTAGCTCCTAGCTCCTCTGCTAGCTCCTAGCTCCATAGAACACGCCAATACAATTCAAACACCTGATCAACACACACAATCACTCAGCCCAAAAGACCGTTTACCTAACCCAAGGTTCATAAAGCTTATATATTTTTAAAAAGTTACGTACGTGACGCGCACATACGGTCAAGTTATCGAATGTTTAGCAGCCAAGGCTGCATACTCACGGTACCTGATATTCAGCTGGGAATGACTACAACAGTAAATAAACACAAGACATATATATACTCTATTAGCCACAACACAACCAGGCTTATATTTAATATGCCACAAATTAATCCTGCATAATAACACCTGCGTGTTTGTTATGCTAGCTCCTAGCTCCTCTGCTAGCTCCTAGCTCCATAGAACACGCCAATACAATTCAAACACCTGATCAACACACACAATCACTCAGCCCAAAAGACCGTTCACCTAACCCAAGGTTCATAAAGCTTATATATTTTTAAAAAGTTACGTACGTGACGCGCACGTACGGTACGGTACGTGTTATGCTAGCTCCTAGCTCCTCTGCTAGCTCCTAGCTCCATAGAACACGCCAATACAATTCAAACACATGATCAACACACACAATCACTCAGCCCAAAAGACCGTTCACCTAACCCAAGGTTCATAAAGCTTATATATTTTTTAAAAAGTTACGTACATACGCAAAAAAAAGACAAAGCTGCATACTCACAGTAGCACGTCTGCGTCTTTGTCATCCAAATCAAAGTAATCCTGGTAAGAGTCTGTGTTGTCCCAGTTCTCTACAGGCGTCTGTGTATCCAAATCAAAAGTCCTCCTGGTTAGAGTCTCTGTTATCCGAGTTCTTCCATCTTGACTGCATCTTTCGGGAATGTAAACAAAGAAGCGCCGGCTGTGTACTGTTGTGGCTGACTACGTTCGAAAAATACGTCCATTTCGCACCGACAACTTTCTTCTTTGCTTGCTTGGCTTCCTTCTCCATAATGCAATGAACATGATTGAAACAGATTCACGAACACAGATGTCCAGAATACCGTGGAATTATGAAATGAAAACAGAGCTTTTTCGTATCGGCTTCAATGTGGAAGGCATACCCGTGTTCGCCGGGCTACGTCACACGCATACGTCATCCTCAGAGGCGTTTCGAACCGGAAGTTTAGCGGCAAATTTAAAATGTCACTTTATAAGTTAACCCGGCCGTATTGGCATGTGTTATAATGTTAAGATTTCATCATTGATATATAAACTATCAGACTGCGTGGTCGGTAGTAGTGGGTTTCAGTAGGCCTTTAACTGCATATAGAAACAAAACAAATAAGCACCTGACTGGAAGGATATACAGAAGATCAACAATACTACCAAACTCTGGACATGTAACTACACGGTTAATGCTTTCCAGCTTGGCGAAGCTTAGCAATGCTGTTGCTAACGACGCCATTGAACTTAGCTAACTTAGCTACGGAACCTCGACAGAGCTATACTAAAAACATTAGCTCTGCACCTACGCCAGCTCTCATCTGCTCATCACGACCCGTGCTCACCTGCGTTCCAGCGATCGACGGTACGACGAAGGACTTCACCCGATCACCGATGCGGTCGGCGGCCCGGAGACGGAGGAAGTCAAGGTGAGGTCGGCGGCTAGCGCGTCTGCTATCCATCTCAAAGTCCTCCTGGTTGTGTTGCTGTAGTCCACCGCTAATACACCGATCCCACCTACAACTTTCTTCCTTGCAGTCTCCATTGTTCATTAAACAAATTGCAAAATATTCACCAACACAGATGTCCAGAATACTGTGGAATTTTGAGATGAAAACAGAGCTTTTTGTATTGGATTCAATGGGCTCCGAATACTTCCGTTTCAACGATTGACGTCACGCGCATACGTCATCATACATATACGTTTTCAACCGGACGTTTAGCGGGAAATTTAAAATTGCATTTTATAAGTTAACCTGGCCGTATTGGCATGTGTTGCAATGTTAAGATTTCATCATTGATATATAAACTATCAGACTGCGTGGTCGGTAGTAGTGGGTTTCAGTAGGCCTTTAAAAGGTGATTACCTAGGAGTTATTTCATGTTTAGAGGGCTGACTCTAAGTTTAGAGGAATGACTGTATTGGCACACCCCTACTTGATACCACAGTAGTTACTTTCTTTTGTAGCCCACCCACACACCTGGTAAACTTTGAGGCGTTAATTGGAGCATTCAGAGTGTGTCCAAAGTCCATAAAAGTAAAATGTTAAAATAGCAAAGTGAGTCAGTTTCTGGCAGGAATGGTCAAAACTAAAAATGAGGAAGCCGTTATCGTGAAGGTGGATGCGTTCAGGATTCGCCTTGGATGGTCTGGTGACTGTGAGATATGGAAATTCGACTGACTATCAGCGTACGGTCTTTCAAAGGGCGGAATTTGAAGAGTTTGTGCAATCTGCGACAGCTGACACCTCGGCTTGGCTGTGTCTCACTGCAGATTCACCAATAAACCAAACAGTGTGTTTTGTATGCAAACCAACACAATCCCAGCTTTGATTTATCAGGCATCACAGCCTCGCAAACAATACACTGGTGTGAAATAATACCAACCCGTGATTGATCCCCCTTGAGCTGAATGATAACTTTTTCTGAGGTAGGCAATATATGAGGAAAGACACAGTCCAGCAAAAAAAAAAAATGTTTGAACTTGATGCGTGACAGCCAATTCTTTGACTAGCATCATTAGCTCAGAGGTCAGCCACCTTGGAAAGGCAATCTATGGACAACAACAATGCTGACCACACTGTAAAGTAACTGCTCTCACCCCGGGGCTACATTTTATCTTAGGGGGAGCTCAATAACTCGCCACCAGGGTCTAATACATGCTGGATGCTGCCAGATTGATTGGACCATTTGTTTCGATCCTGCGTCGCTTTTATGACTGATCAAAAAGCTCCAAATGCATCACATGGTATTGCTTGTATTTTTATTTACCATTAAAGCTACTGGCCAGCTCGCTCACATTTTAATTACTCACATAGTGCCGCCAAAATAGAGCGGACTCAAACAAATGACTGGTAACTTTTGACTCGATAGTTTTCTTTGCCACTCGCCATCAATCCAAAAGAAGAAAAAAAAAATGGGGGGGAGAAGAGGGCTTGCTGCAAGCCCTGAACAGATGTTTCCACACGCTTCCTTCTCCCACTGATTGAGTGATGATTGTTAATCTTCTAATGCCCTCCAGCACACGCTAGGGAAGTTAGTATTTCCTCTGTTCTTTTAATAAGATAGGACACCTAAACTTAATGGCACAATGCCGCCTCTGTTGATGTACGATATAATGTGAAACTGCAAAAAAGAAGATTTTTTTGTGTTTTGTTTTCTCCCCTAAAATCCCAGAATGATCCTTTGTGTGTGTTACTGGCTTGAATTGCTAATTAAGCACAGTTTACTCCAGAGACATTTACCATGTTTGCTACTTGGAATTTCATCATGATGGCATGAAGCCTTGTTTTATTGGCAATTCTGCACGTGTTTATTGTGTAGCAGGGAATGCACTTATTGTCTGATGGGAATTTCTCCTTTTTTTTTTACAAACAACAAAGGACTTGTATTTGTTTCACATTACTTCAAGTCGTTAAGTTTATATGCATTTATTGTCCTGTGTAAAGTATAGGGAGTCTTGTATCAAATTATCTGCCAGGGGTGTTGATCAGTGTATTTTTGTATGTGAATTGGGTAACACTTTAGTATGGGGAACATATTCTAAGTAACAAAGACTTAAGGTTTCTCATTGTCATCCCATTGGGTTGAGTTTTTTCTTGCCCTGATGTGGGATCTGAGCCAAGGATGTCGTTGTGGCTTGTGCAGCCCTTTGAGACACTCGTGATTTAGGGCTATATAAGTAAACTTTGATTGATTGATTGATGATTGATAATTTTGAGTTATTTGGACACTAGGGGAACATATAAGGGTTAGGGTTACTAATAAGCAATAATTCTGAGGTTATTGTGGGAAGACTCTTAATGCCTTACTGGTTGTATAATAAGGCCATGCAGAATAAGGCATTAATAAGTACTTAATAATGAGTCAATATGTTACTAAATTGCATGTTAATAAGCAACTAATTACTAGTGAATATTAGAGATGTCCGATAATGGCTTTTTTGCCGATATCCAATATTCCGATATTGTCCAACTCTTAATTACCGATTCCGATATCAACCGATACCGATATATACAGTTGTGGAATTAACACATTATTATGCCTAATTTTGTTGTGATGCCCTGCTGGATGCATTAAACAATGTAACAAGGTTTTCCAAAGTAAGAGAACAACTTCAACTCAAGTTATGGAAAAAAGTGCCAACATGGCACTGACATGTTTATTATTGAAGTCACAAAGTGCATTATTTTTTTTAACATGCCTCAAAACAGCAGCTTGGAATTTGGGATATGCTCTCCCTGAGATAATCCTGATACCCACGACAACTATGGGAAATACTACACTTTGACTTTCACAAAGTGCATTATTTTTTATTTTTTTTAAACATGCCTCAAAACAACAGCTACAAAAACAACGAAGGCACACAGCTTCAGTCCAGAGTATACTAGAGTAATAAATTAAACAATAACAGTCCTCATTTAGTGCAAGACTGCCTGGCATACTGCATAACAGGAAATTATAAACTGGGCTCAATCTTCCCTGCTCTAACGTATTTGTATGAGTAACACAAATGTGCTGCAAGCTAGTGGTGAGTGCCTGAAGTGGCCTAGCAGTCAGCCAGAGCTTCTGAAATGCTGCGTTGAGACAGGGCACTTCCATTCACTGCAAGCTGCTTTCGCTGTTTACTTTTCATCCATCTTCCGCTTGTATTCATCGTGTATCTCCTTATGATTCTTGAAGAGGTGGGCAATTTAATTGCTCGTATTAAAGGAAGACGTCTTGGTTCCTCCTCGCATAACCAACTTTTTGCAGTTATTGCAAATTGCCAGTTTTTTATCCGTCAGGGACACTTTAAAATAATCCCAAACCATAGACATGGTGTCGTTAGTCACCGAGCGAGCTCGCTTGTTAGCCACGGATACAGCACTGGCAACAACACTCTCTTGTTGTTGTTATGCTCCGCTCGCGGCGGTTTGATGAGGTCATCAAGAGTCGCCAGTAAACCTCTCATGCTGCAGTCGTCAACTCCAGTGTTGTGTGCGGGAGAGGAGAGAGGGGAGGGGCTGTTGACTGGAAGACGCAACTGCTCTGTACTGCTCCCTACGTCTGTGTTTTACCGGATATGTACCGCTCCGTACAGCGGCGTTTTAAAAAGTCATTAATTTTACTTTTTGAAACAGTTACCGATAATTTCCGATATTCAATTTTAAAGCATTTATTGGCCGATATCGGCCGGCCGATATTATCGGACATCTCTAGTGAATACGTTCCCTATACTAAAGTGTTACAGTGAATTGTATTCCTGTTATTTCAAGTATGTTGTAATGGAGAGAAATTCATTAATGTCATTTATGAAAAATCAATACATATTAACTTATTTTTTTAACTAAATAATGATTTCGAGTAGGACTGCCTATAGATTTTCAAACAAATCTGTTTTGTTCGATTTTGCCCATCATTGAGAGTTGTTTTTTGTTGTTGGTTTTTAAGAGCTTCTGCAATAAATGGGTTATACTTGTATAGCGCTTTTCTACCTTCAAGGTACTCAATAAGGATCCCCAAGAAGAAACAGATCTCATGTGTGTCTTTTTCCGCTGAAAAACTCACACAAACAAATGAACACATTACAAACTGAATAGTTTAATGAGAAGGAGGAAGGACGCCCCATTTAAATGTCCGACAATTCGACTGCGAGGGTGATAGTCGAATCAGATTCCTTCAAATTGAATAGTTGACTGTTTTACGACACCTAAATCAAATCAGCTTCTCCCTTTGAAATTAATGGATATCAATTCAACCCATGCTTGGCCTCCCAAGAGAGCACAATTTTAACATGATTTAAAATAAATAAATAAACACTTTTAGATAAGAAATGCTGTACGGAAAACAACAACAGAATGTAGTACTAATACAATAGCTTTATGAAGTAGTGTAATAATCTATATCACTAAAAAAAACTATCTGAAGACTTTACGGTAAAAACATGCAGCTCAGTCACAAGAATTGTACCTTAAAATTACAGATGGTATTTACACCAAGTTACTGTAAATTCAAAAAAAGGTACATGTGCTGCCGTTAATCTCCTTCCAGTCCGCAGACTACCAATACTGAGCGAGAACAACCGATGAGGGCACCTTTGCTGACATCGTGCTTCACAAGTAGGTTTGACAAAAACAGACTATCCTTGAATCTCAGTCAAACCAAAATAATGCTATTTGGTAACAATAGAAGGGAAAGTCAAACACAAATACAAATAGATGGAGTAGATATTGAAAGGGTAAAATAAAACACATTGTTGGGTGTAACATAAATAAACAACAACATAAAGTAGCAAGAAACATGTCAATATTGAATAAAGCAAAACATGTTCTAGAGCAAAAATCACTTAAAATGATTTACTGCTTGCTAGTATTACCATATCTGTCTTATTGTGTAGAAATATGGGGAAATAACTATAAATGTGCGCTTCATTCACTAACGTTGTTACAAAAAAGATCAATTAGATGAATACATAATGTTGGATATAGAGAACATACAAACCCTTTATTTATTAAATTACAAATATTGAAATTCAACGATTTGGTGCATTTGCAAACAGCTAAAATGATGTACAAAGCAAACTAAAACCTGCTACACAAGAATATACAACAATTCTTCTCAACAAAAGAGGAGAAATAGAACCTTAGAGGAAAATCTAAGTTAAAACATTTGTATGCTTGTACAATACTTAAAACCTTTAGCATATCCATCCGTATGTGGAATTAAATTATGGAATGGATTAACCAAAGAAATCTAACAAAGCACCAATTTGATTCAGTTTAAGAGACTGTTCAAACTACAAGTGTTCACAAAGTACACAGAACAATAATTATGATGAACATCTTGAACCTTTTATTTTTTTGAGATAAAGATTATTTATGCATTTAATATTTGTTTACTTACTATGGTATATTATGTATTCACTGTTCTGTTACAGAGAACAAGGAAATGGGATAACATTTCTATGGTATGAACAGGGGTAGGATTAAATAAATTGAGCTTATTCCTACTCCTTAAAGGCCTACTGAAATGAAATGTTCTTATTTAAACGGGGATAGCAGGTCCATTCTATGTGTCATACTTGATCATTTTGCGATATTGCCATATTTTTGCTGAAAGGATTTAGTAGAGAACATTGACGATAAAGTTTGCAACTTTTGGTCGCTGATAAAAAAGCCTTGCCTGTACCGGAAGTAGCGTGACGTCACAGGTTGATGAGTTCCTCACATCTGCACATTGTTTACACCAGCAGCGAGAGCGATTCGGACCGAGAAAGCGACGATTACCCCATTAATTTGAGCGAGGATGAAATATTTGCGGATGAGGAAAGTGAGAGTGAAGGATTAGAGTGCAGTGCAGGATGCCAGGGTGTATCTTTTTTCGCTCTGACCGTAACTTAGGTACAAGGGCTCATTGGATTCCACACTTTCTCCTTTTTCTATTGTGGATCACGGATTTGTATTTTAAACCACCTCGGATACTATATCCTCTTGAAAATGAGAGTCGAGAACGCGAAATGGACATTCACAGTGACTTTTGACTCCACGACAATACATCGGTGAAGCACTTTAGCTTCGGAGCTAACGTGATAGCATCGTGCTTAACTGCGGATAACAACAGAAGAAACATGCCCCTGACTGGAAGGATAGACAAAAGATCAACAATACTACTATTACTTCTACTATCAGGAGACACCGAACCAAACCCTGGACCTGTAACCACACGGTTAATGCTGTCCAGCCTGGTGAAGCCTAGCAATGCTGTTGTTAACGACACCATTGAAGCTAACTTAGCTACGGGACCTCGACAGAGCTATGCTAAAAAAATTAGCTCTCCACCTACGCCAGCCCTCATCTGCTCATCACGACCCGTGCTCACCTGCGTTCCAGCGATCGACGGCGCGACGGAGGACTTCAACCGATCATCGGTGCGGTCGGCGGCTAGCGTAGGATAGCGCGTCTGCTATCCAACTCAAAATCCTCCTGGTTGTGTTGCTGTAGCCAGCCGCTAATACACCGATCCCACCTACAGCTTTCTTCTTTGCTGTCTCCATTGTTCATTAAACAAATTGCAAAAGATTCACCAACACAGATGTCCAGAATACTGTGGAATTTTGAGATGAAAACAGACGCTGTTTGTATTGGGACACAGTGGTGTCCCAATACTTACGTTCAATCCGTGACGTCACGCGCAAACGTCATCATGACGAGACGTTTTCAGCCGGATATTTCCCGGGAAATTTAAAATTGCACTTTATAAGTTAACCCGGCCGTATTGGCATGTGTTGCAATGTTAAGATTTCATCATTGATATATAAACTATCAGACTGCGTGGTCGGTAGTAGTGGGTTTCAGTAGGCCTTTAAAGGACGTGCTGTAATGAAACAACTGGAAATATGTGATGTGTTACATTGTATCGTATGCATGTTCGAAAAACTAAAACTGAACTGAACTTGGCAACTGCCTTTTAAAGACATGCACTCTTCTCTCATGAAGCATCTCTCAACTACATACACCAGTTTAAAAAAAGGAAAAGTAACCCATTAATTACTTTCACAAGTAATCTATTAAAGAATAATTCCATTAGTAATTCAATTGTTTTTTGGGGAAACTAACAAGTAACTGTAATGTTTTTCTAACACTGATTTTCCCAGTGAGAGAGACTGTGATCTGCGTTGAAGTTGGTTTCACAGCAGTTGTTGGATATTTGCCTCCGTATAGCTACGACGTCAGTTCACCTTCACAGTATTGTAGGCGTTTTAATAATCAGCATATGTTCTGCATATTCATGAAGACAGACAAGCTGTTTAGTAGATAAGTTTTGCGTGCCCTATCTAGTTTGCACATGTTTAAGTACACATAAACCTTCAGTAGATCAGTAAAACTAAAATCAAATGAAATTACTAATTCTTTGCTTTCAAGTGATAGTTGTACAATATCTTGAACTCGTACATACCGCTGCCAAAAACAACAACATTGCACACAAACAAAGCCTTCGAGTGCCAAGTCTATGCCTTTACTTTGCATTTTCTCCACATAATTTATTGTCCCAACTTAATTGTTAAAGTTAATCTTGAGCGATGCTTATATTGGAAGATCATTGCTCTATCGAATGCTGTAGTCGTCAGCTTCCAGAAACTGTGGCCAGTAATGGATGGATGGACGAAGGACGGTTAGATTTGTGTGAGACGGGTGAGACTTCTTCTAAAAGACCTCATGGATTGAAGCTCACTATGGTTCCGTGTGAGTAAAAGCAGTCAGTGTCACCCTGATGACTGCCACTTTGGCCCCAGACGGGTCCGTTTCCTGTCAGCGTGTAATGAGCCCCAATGTGGGTGAACTCTCTGTTCCCTCAGCCCTGGCCTGTCTCGACTAATGATCTTCAGAATACATCAGTGTTGGTAGACTCCACCATCCCATCTCAGTTTTAAATTCACCTCTTTTCACTGATAGCCATCATCTTCCCATCTCACCAACACTCTTGATGAGCCCTCCGGTTGGTTTTGTGACCCTTTCCAACTATTGTCTACTTGTCCCTCTCAGGGTCACAGGGGGTGCTGGAGCTTATCCCAGCTGCATACGGGAAGAAGGCGGGTAGATCCTGGACAGGTCGGCACAGGTAATGTTTTAAGATAATTGTAACACAAGTGTAAAGAAAAAATAACTGCTGCTATGTACTGTATATATATATCTGGTGAGGCGTGTTTTAAAGCTACTGTTGAGAGTATATATATTAGGGTTGTCCCAAGAAATTAGGACCGGTACCAAAATATATATCGATATAGGGACTGCGGAAGGAAATTAGCTATTTAGCTATAATCTGGTACAGAACATATCTGTTTTGGGCTTAATGTTTCTGTGCATTGTCCCTTCAAATAAAGACTAAACTAAACTTTGATACTTTTCCAAATAAAGGGGACTACGAAAAATGTACATATTGTTGTTTTTTTTTAAAACAGACAATCTTACACTACATTAAACACTCATTCAAAGAATAATTTTAAAAGGTTAAAATATAAATTAAAAGGCATTGAAATGGCATCGACCCTAAAGGGAACGTCTTCCCTGTGCTCCTCGACTATGGTTTCTGCACCGCACCGAACAGCAGGACAGGTGGAACAACTACTACCTAATTATTACCAGTCACTTTTTATAACTCCTTGTGCAGATCTGAATGCTTATTTTTTAAATGTTTACCTAAGTTTGAAGCAAAGGTGGTAATACTAATCGCCACATTTGGCGAGGCGTGTTTTAAAGCAACTGTTGAGAGCAGCGTGTGTATGTGTGCTCCTTTAAGAATGGCAGTAAATAGGGTGAGTGACGTGAGTAAGTGAGTGGGCAAGTTAGGAGAGGTAGCGCTAGCATGTGCAGGAGTGTTAATAGCATGGTGGATGTCCTGTTGTGCCCTGTGGAAATTATAAATAAAGTGACCAAGTTGTAACTGTATTGTCTGTCTATCAATAATGCAGACGAGGCGTGTTGGCTGACTTCTTGACGTTTACTCACACAGCGTGCTCATAACAACATTCTGGCTGCCCGCATGGCGACATACAACAACACTTTACGGGGCTACCAGGCATGCTCGTCAATCCTGTTGCATGCTGGGTAATGTAGTTCTTATAATCCCTGGCACATAACATCACCGTAACTAATCAACGGCCCGGTCATTCCGGCCTAAGAGCATAGCCTAACAGACCCACAAAACATCGGTCATGGAGGGAACGTCTCCCGTGCTCTCCTCGACAATGGTCTGGGAGCCGCCAAGCAGGAAAGGTGTAAAACAGTACTTGCAATGCGGTGCCTGCCTGGTTAAAGCGTCACTTTTGTTGTTAGTTTTGAAGCCCAAATACCGCCATGTTGCGCTTCACGCACCCTCTTTATTAACCAGTATAATTTAATCTTTTTGCCATTCTTCCTCTCCAAGATGTTATTGCTTGTATGCACTTTGTGTGTGCGCTTTGACACACTCAACATCATGCGTCTCGGCTCTGTAGTCACCGCAGCAAAGCGGCACTCAGAGGAAAGAACGCTACCTTTCAAAGGTGGTATAGTACCGATTTCAATTGATTAGTACCGCGATACTTTTAGTACCGGTATAACGTACAACCCTGAAATAAATAAATAAATTATATATATATATATATATATATACATATATATATATATATATATATATATATATATATATATATATATATATATATATATATATATATATATATATATATAAATTGGTCACAAAAAAACTTTCATGAAGTTTGGTTATTTTATTAATGTATTATGGTCTACTGAAAATGTGACCAAATATGCTGGGTCAAAGGTATACATACAGCAATGTTAATATTTGGTTACATGTCCCTTGGCAAGTTTTTGGTAGCCATCCACAAGCTTCTGGCAAGTTCTGGTTGAATTTGTGACCACTCCTCTTGACACAATTGGTGCAGTTCAGCTAAATTTGTTGGTTTTCTGACATGGACTTGTTTCTTCAGCATTGTCCACACGTTTAAGTCAGGACTTTGGGAAGGCCATTCTAAAACCTTAATTCTAGCCTGATTTAGCCATTCCTTTACCACTTTTAATGTTCGTTTGGGGTCATTGTCCTGTTGGAACACCCAACTGCGCCCAAGACCCAACCTCCGGGCTGATGATTTGAGGTTGTCCTGAAGAATTTGGAGGTAATCCTCCTTTTTCATTGTCCCATTTACTCTCTGTAAAACACCAGTTCAATTGGCAGCAAAACAGGCCCAGAGCATAATACCACCACTACCATGCTTGACGGTAGGAATGGTGTTCCTGGGATTAAAGGCCTCACCTTTTCTCCTCCCAACATATTGCTGGGTATTGTGGCCAAACAGATAAATTTTTGTTTCATCTGACCACAGAAATTTCCTCCAGAAGGTCGTGTATTTGTCCATGTGATGCATGCATGTTACCAACATGATGAAACACCATGGGTGGGCCATATGATGCCATAAATGTGAAAGGAAGTGAGTGTCTCCATGGTGACAGCCGATATACACGCAAACATCTGCGCCTTTTTTCCACTTGTACGCACAGTCTTAGTAGATCACTTGCAACACGACCACTGATAGTACAAGAAATTTTATAGTTTGCACACACTGTTTAGCACTTTATTCGGGGATTTTACTAGATTACACACTATTAGTTTTATACTGGGACACTCAGAATGTGAGTTGATGCTTAAATACAGC
Organism: Entelurus aequoreus; assembly: GCF_033978785.1. NCBI lineage: Eukaryota > Metazoa > Chordata > Actinopteri > Syngnathiformes > Syngnathidae > Entelurus > Entelurus aequoreus. The sequence goes on from NC_084740.1 coordinate 29,594,808, forward strand.
AGAGTGCTTCTGTCATATCGAGGATTTTGGTCTAGCATTTTTGCAGTAGATTGCTAAACCAGCAAATTGTTTTTGAATGGAGTCTTTTCAGTAGGTCTTTAAAAACAGCAGAGTGTCCTTGTCATATAGAGGATCCACACTAATGCTTTTGCAGCACATGGTTGTTCTTGGCAGCGAGAATGGTTTTGGCACAGATTACCCATAGGGTTGGGTCTTCTGAGTCTTGAGTGATGAGCACATCCATATCAACACAGCATTGCACCTGAACAATAGCATGGGCGGCTAAAAAGGAGACAATTACAAAAGGGGGGACGTTGGTGATGGAAGGAGAGCCAATTAAGCTGACGAGGCTAAGGGCACGGTATGTGGAGGGAAACTGGCAGGGCATACCAGCCTTGGGAGATACACTGAACCAATGAGGGTGGGGTGATGGGGCGGTGGGTGCTCCCTGTAGCCCACTCACAGGTCCTGCTCGGGTGTGAAGGAGCATCGCGAATCAGACATGACAAAGGCTTCATATCTGTGCTCCAGGATTAGTCGCCATGAATTCATAGAAAATCGAGTCCTGTTAAACAACAACAAAAAAATCCTCCCTCTCATCTCACCACCAGTTAAATATAAGAAATGTTCAAGAAAGTCTCTGATCATTTATTCATCTGTTCTTTTTTTTTCTTCTTCTTTTTTTAATGACTTCTTGAGAAGTAAAGACAAAAAAAAAAGTCATTAAATAATCATGATCAATCAAAAATAGATCATACCTAGAATAGGTAGCAACAAAGAAAGAGAGTGACGTTAGGTGTTGGCGATCCTCGGAATGTCTGGCATGCACTCCATGATTAATTCAAAATGAAGAAAAAAAAAAGGTTGTTGCAAGAAATCTATTCCTACTCAGCCAAGCTTTATTTTCATTTTCATTGTATAGCTCCCATGCATTTAATCACTACCACTATTAAGTTGTCCAATTTGGAGGAAAATTTATGCCTCAAAAGCCTGTATCATCCTGAGAAGCAGCGTCCTTTGCATTTGTTTTGTCAGAGTTACACATTTGGCACATTGCATTGTTTTATGCAAAACACAAAAGTCACTTATATTTAACATGTTATTGTATTTATCATATATTTTTTTCGAAGTTTTTACTTTATTTTACATCATATTTTATGTTGTTCTATTTAAAGTTTTATTGTATTTAATTATATTAAACCTTTTATTGTAATAAATTATATTTAACATTTTAATTTATTTTTCATCTATTTCAGTTTAATGTTACTTTATTTAACGCTATATTAAATTGTATTTAACATTCTATTTTACTACATTCAATGTTTTATTGTATTCCATTTAATGTTATCTAAAGTTTTATGATTGAAGGTTGCGGACTTTTGTGATTTTGGATTAAATTGCAAACTTGACAACATCTTGGAGAAGCCATCTGCACTGCATAGCGAAGTATGATGAATTTGAAGACCAGAAAGAGACAGTGTAAACAATTTAAATGTGTTTTTGCTCACTCAAACACAAGCATTATAATCTGGATTGCTTACCCTGACCTCAAGCGACGTGACGAGGTCCTTGCTAGAGGACAGTGCAGCAAATACGCAACAAACTCCTTCCATGTCTCTCATAGACACACACCTGTTGGTTGTTGAATTTTGTTGGACTGACTGGCTGTGTTATCCAGGCTTACACACACTTATGCGGCCACGGAAAATACACGGCACACACACATGTACCCCAAGCCCCATTCGCCGCCTTTGACACTTTACCCTACGTGGTATGACGGAAAATAGAGCAGCAGCGCCCCTAGTGGCTGGCAGCTTCGAGCCAGATGCCCTTATTACAAACCTCCACCCCATAGGAGGCCAGTCTGAGATTGACAGGTTTTTTTTACTCATCCTTCCCCCGAATACAGCTTTTCCCATCTTTTCACGGGGCACCGTAAGTGGCGACCAATTAGTGTTGTTGTTCTTTTACTCTGTTAGGATCCGCTGCTCGGATCACAGTTTGTTTACAGTTTAGTGTCACGTGTGTTTTGTTTCTGTTGCCATGACGGCAGATTTTGCTCACCTGCCTCTGGTTAGCGTTTCGGGACACGCACCTGTTGCCCGAGCGCTAATCAGAGGGCTATTTAGTCTTTGCCCGGGCAGCACTCTGCCTGGCTTCCTAATTTGCTTTCATGCAACAACTAACGACCACCTTGTTTCCTGTTAGCTCTCATGCTATATTATTTTGCTTGCTAGCTCCCATGCTAGTCGTTTTTGTTTTTTTCTGTCTGATTTATTTGTGGAAATAAATCATTTTCCTACCTGCAAGCTGTGTCCGAGCCGTCTGCATCATTGGGAGAACACCACCGCACCTCGATGCGACCAGGTCGTTACAGTAGGAAGCCAGCAAGAAGAAGTTCTCTCGCAGCGAGCATGTCGGAGGAGATGGACGAAGGTGCGTGGATGGTGTTGCGAGCGATGGAGGCGGAGACTCTCCGCTATTCCCCTTCGGAGCGCCAGGACCTGATATGGGGTCCTAACGGAAGGTTGGTCCCAATCCACTCCGTTTGGCCCGAGGACATCGCCACACCTCCGCACCACCGGACGCGTCAGCGAAGACGGAAGCCACCCAAGAGGTCTTCACTTCGCCGCCAAGACGCGCCACTCCCTCAAACTCCTCCGACGGTACACAGCAAGCTACATTCAGCCCAAGATTTCCCTCTTCAAAGGTCTGTTAATCCCATCAACTACCTTACCGAAGACTGTTATGACTGGCCTGTCAATCACTGGGACTGCAGCTATGACGTCATTCCGTCGGCACCCCCTGATGACACGCCGCTTGATGACGTTGTCCCGTCCATTTTGGATGACGTCATAGACAAAGACTTTTTTAGACATTATGTCAATTCTTCCTGCCAGCCATTTTCAAGTGACTTTAATTCTGCAATAAATCATTATCAGGACATTTTTTTAAGGACTAAGTCTAGTCAGTCCCAGTCTCAAGTGTGGGGTGACAATAGACAGTTTGGACAATTTAGAGGAGAGGATTCAGCCCTCCCCCTGACCACCCTCCACCCACCCTTGAAGACGGTTCCAGTCCGCAAGGAGCGCGTCTGGGATCCGCTTTTTGAGGGGGGGGCTAGTACTGGGAGCTGTGCGAGTGGGGTGGCACAACGGCGTGCTAAGCCGCAACCTCCTGCTCGGCCACCGCCACCAGTCCGACGGCCTGCTAAGCCGCAACCGCCAGCTAGGCCACCTGCACCTAAGCTAGCGCCAAGGCTAAGGCTAGCACCAGCTCCACCACAGGTTCCAATACCTGCACCTCGGCTGGTTCCCACACCAGTACCAGCACCTCGCCTGGTTCCCACACCAGTACCTGCACCACGACTGGTCCCCGCACCAGTACCTGCACCACGACTGGTCCCCGCACCAGTACCTGCACCACGACTGGTCCCCGCACCAGTACCTGCACCACGACTGGTCCCCGCACCAGTACCTGCACCACGACTGGTCCCCGCACCAGTACCTGCACCACGACTGGTCCCCGCACCAGTACCTGCACCACGACTGGTCCCCGCACCAGTACCTGCACCACGACTGGTCCTCGCACCAGTACCTGCACCACGACTGGTTCTCGCACCAGTACCTGCACCACGACTGGTTCTCGCACCAGTACCTGCACCACGACTGGTTCTCGCACCAGTACCTGCACCACGACTGGTTCTCGCACCAGCACCTGCACCACGACTGGTTCTCGCACCAGCACCTGCACCACGACTGGTTCTCGCACCAGCACCTGCACCACGACTGGTTCTCGCACCAGCACCTGCACCACGGCTGGTTCTCGCACCAGCACCTGCACCACGACTGGTTCTCGCACCAGCACCGGCTGCCACGACAGCGACTCCGGCTGCCACGACAGCGACTCCGGCTGCCACGACAGCGACTCCGGCTGCCACGACAGCGACTCCGGCTGCCACGACAGCGACTCCGGCTGCCACGACAGCGACTCCTGCTGCCACGACAGCGACTCCTGCTGCCACGACAGCGACTCCTGCTGCCACGACAGCGACTCCTGCTGCCACGACAGCGACTCCTGCTGCCACGACAGCGACTCCTGCTGCCACGACAGCGACTCCTGCTGCCACGACAGCGACTCCCGCTGCCACGACAGCGACTCCCGCTGCCACGACAGCGACTCCCGCTGCCACGACAGCGACTCCCACCGCTGCCACGACAGCGACATCTCAGCGACCTCGAGTGGTCCGGCGGCGCAAGCGGAAAGCAGGTCCCCGCATGCAGCCCTCGAGGACTCAGAGGCTGCTGAGATTCTGGCGCCACTCACGCCCACCTTCTCGGCGGCCACGAATGTGGCCTTACCGTGGTCGCCCGCCTCGCCCGCCTCGCCCGCCTCGCCAGCGGCAGCGGCGTTCCATTCGCCGCCGCCACCTGACCCTTCCCCGGTGGATTCGGGGACACGTGGCCTGGCGACCCACCACCAAGTCACCCCCCCGCCCGCCCTTGACTCGTGAACTATTGCTTTTTTTTTTTGGGTTCCAGTTGTTTTTTCTGTTTTCTAGGGACATCTGGAATCTGTCCTTTTAGGGGGGGGTACTGTTAGGATCCGCTGCTCGGATCACAGTTTGTTTACAGTTTAGTGTCACGTGTGTTTTGTTTCTGTTGCCATGACGGCAGATTTTGCTCACCTGCCTCTGGTTAGCGTTTCGGGACACGCACCTGTTGCCCGAGCGCTAATCAGAGGGCTATTTAGTCTTTGCCCGGGCAGCACTCTGCCTGGCTTCCTAATTTGCTTTCATGCAACAACTAACGACCACCTTGTTTCCTGTTAGCTCTCATGCTATATTATTTTGCTTGCTAGCTCCCATGCTAGTCGTTTTTGTTTTTTTCTGTCTGATTTATTTGTGGAAATAAATCATTTTCCTACCTGCAAGCTGTGTCCGAGCCGTCTGCATCATTGGGAGAACACCACCGCACCTCGATGCGACCAGTTCGTTACATACTCTGTATAATGTGTGTCTGCTCTTCAACAGGTTTATGCCGAAAATCAAATGTCATTGTACTTTTGCAAGGACAATAAAGATCTTTCCTTCCTTCCATTATACTCTTCCATTATTTGTTATTTTATTTAACACTACATTGTACTTTAATGCAATGAACATCTTATTTTATTCAACATTTATTTTAACATTGCATTATTGTATTTAACATTTTCTACATTATATTGTATTCAACATGTTTTACTTTGTTTTATTTTATTTAACATTTTAGTTTGGGGGCAGCACGGGGTTAGTGCATCTGCCTCACAATACGAAGGTCCTGGGTTCGATCCTGCGCTCGGGATCTTTCTGTGTGGAGTTTGCATGTTCTCCCCGTGACTGCGTGGGTTCCCTCAAGGTACTCCGGCTTCCTCCCACCTCCAAAGACATGCACCTGGGGATAGATTGACTAGCAACACTAAATTGGCCCTAGTGTGTGAATGTGAGTGTGAATGTTTTCTGTCTATCTGTGTTGGCCCTGCGATGAGAGGGCGACTTGTCCAGGGTGTACCCCGCCTTCCGCCGAATGCAGCTGAGATAGGCTCCAGCACCCCCCGCTACCCCGAAAGGGATAAGCGGTAGAAAATGAATGGATGGATTTTAGTTTGGTTTTGTTTGATGTAATTCGTAAATTGTAACAATGTGCTAACCCGAGAGCCTGTTTATGAGAGTGTTTATGAGTCCTCATTGACTTGTTGCCGCCTCTCGGGCGGGCCAACAGGGGACAGGCTTCGCTACACATCTTAAAGTAAAAGGCAGCCCGCTACTGACATGCGGGAGCTGTAAGTTTAACATTGTTCGTAATTGAACGGGCTCATAGACGCCGATCCTGTGGGTGCTTCGGGGCTCGAGCACCCACGGACAATGTAGAGCACCCACGTGGAATTGATGGCAACTTTCAATCTTTAAATACATTTTTGACGAATCAATCTTGTTATTGTTGATTTTGTGGAGACTTTGGTCCATTTTACATAATAAATACATCACGTACCATAGCCTATAATTGACAAATCCTAACCATTATTTCATTGTGCACGATAATGAACTAATACCACGATCATCTTAACTTTGATCACACCACACACGAGCTAATGAAGGGCATATTTAATCAACAGCCATACATGTCACCCTAAGGGTGGCAGAATGAACAATGCCAACACTGTCATGAATATGTGCCATATAATGGAAACCATACTAAACAACAACAACAAACACATTTTGGAAGAATATCTGCACCGCAACACAACATAAACACTACAAAACAAATTCCCAGAATTCCCTGCAGCACTAACTCTTCCGGGACGCTACGATGTAAACAAATGCCATTGGTGGATCTACACCTAACATCCACTGTAATGATACCACATACAATAGCGTATCTAGTCGATACTACTATGATTACATCGATATTTTTTGACATCACAAAATGTCCTTTCGTTTTTTTTAATTTATATTTTGTTTATTAACTTAGGAAATATGTCCCTGGACACATGAGGACTTTCAATACGACCAATGTATGATCCTGTAACTATTTGGTATCGGATTGATACCCAAAATGTGTGGTATCATCCAAAACTAATGTAAAGTATCAAACAACAGAAGAATAAGTGATTATTACATTTTAACAAAAGTGTAGATAGAACATGTTGAAACAGAAAATAACCAGATATTAACAGTAAATTAACAAGTAGATTAAAAATACATTTTCTAACACTTGTCCTTAATAATTTTGACAAAATAATAGAATGATAGATGACACAATATGTTACTGCATACGTCAGCAGACTAATTAGGGGTCTTTGTTTGTTTACTTACTACTAAAAGAAAAGTTGTCTTGTATGTTCACTATTTAATTCAAGGACAAAATTGTTCTTAGATTGCAATAAGAAACATATTTCCAATGTACCCTAACATTTTTTTTGTTAAAATAAAGCCAATAACGACATGTTTTGTGGTCCCCTTCATTTAGAAAAGTATTTTAAAGTACCAAAATACTTTTGGTACCGGCACCAAAGTATTGGTATCTGGACAACACAAAAACACACACACCGAGTACCCACTGGCAGAAATGTAGATCGGCGCCTATGAACGGGCTAACCTAGCACGATGTTGCTGTGTTGTAATTTTAGCACTGTAGCTAACATATGTGTCCTCCTGTCCCACTTTTGATATTGTACCATATCCTCCAAAGAACTGGTGCATTTAGCTGTTTGTCCGTTTTTGGTCTAATTCTTTTTTGAGACTTACACTTTTTAAGTGGAAACAAAATGCCTTGCAATGCAAAACACAAATATTCACTGCATATGACTTTGGCTCTCGGGGGGATATGCAAAATATATCCAAAATATATTTTTTTGGAGTCAAACACTCTGTTGCAGACAGGCGTTGTCACGACTTGGTCCTTGGCGTGGATTGTTTTTCCGAGGTGCAAAGCAACTTGACTGGACACGGCTTGGAGGTGAGTACATAATTTAATATAAGGACAATAAAAAGGAATAAACAAAAGGCGCTCACAGAGGAGGTAACAAACTTGGCTATGAAACAAAAGACATGCACGTGGGCACAAAAACTATGAACAATAAGCACAAACTTACTTGACATAGAACATGGCATGAAGACGCGATCATAAAGAGGGCAGAGAATAAATGTGCAGAGAAGGTGATGTCGCCAGGAAGACCAACAGAAAAAGACAGATTTAAATAGTGACATGATCAGTGAAAACAGGTGTGTGACTCAAAACGTGAAACAGGTGCGTGACAGGACAGGTGAAAACTAATGAGTTGCTATGGAAACAAACAAACCAGGAATTGCAACCAGGAACCAAAAAGAGTCCAAAAAACAAACACATGGCCAAAACAAAACATGATAAACAGACATGACAGGCGTGGACAAACACAGCTCATGAGCATTAAAGCTAAGGACACACAAACTGGTATTTTCCCAGTGGGGCTGATTAAAAGCACTTTCCAACTGTCTAAATTCCTGCATCAAGGCCAACACATTTCCAACACACTGTTATAGAAACTCTTGAGACACAATTGTGGAAAAATTACATAATATGGAACCTTGGAAATGTTACATCGCTTGAAGGCAGACGTGTTTCTCCCGATACGTGACCTGAGTGTCGTTAACTCACCACGGGGCCCCAGGTGGAATCCTGTGTAGGGCTCCCAGATGCACATAACCGCCACTGCCTGAAGGTTTAGTTAATGAAGGTTTTATGAGAGTAAAAATGTATTTTTGTCCCCTGAATTGACTGCGTTGGACTTTGGACGTTCCGCTGTACTAGATTAGCATGCAGGACAAGGATTTGCTATCAAGGAAAAAAACAATATCTCCTCAAACATACTCCGTTTTGTCATAAAGTACCAATCTAGGCATCAAAACCTTCTTTCTTTGCAGTCAGTTCAGTGTACTTCTATGGTTACCTTGGATGATAGCATCAGAATTCCACTACACAGATTCTGTGCGTTAGGCAATTAAAACATTAAGGGACGGCTAAAATTCTGGCAAGTCAGATAAGAAAAAAAAGAGAATGTGATTCGAGTGGAGAGACGCTATGAAAACAGAGCTTTTGGAAGCTCTTGCCTCAAGGGCAGAGATGTACGGTTATTTAACCAACATAATTGTCAATTCTATTAACTTTACTGCTCCACATCCTTTACCTATCTTTCCCCTCTTAGAAAATAGTCACCTAAGACATGTTAAACACAAAGTGGACAAACTCTCACTTATTATTGCCACATGGGAAAGTGTTGAGTTAAACAAGCTCTGCTTCTTCCTACTCTTTTTCTAACATGTTGGACTGTGCAAATCTAAACGTGATTCACTTGAATGTAACTTTGCTATACATGTTCCAAATACAGTAGGAAGGGGATTCATATGGCCCCATTCTTCACGGTTTACCTGACACACGGTATGTGACGATTTTGGGGTGTGCACTATCCACTTTAGCCGCCGGATGGCAGTAGAGTGTTAAATATCTTAAAATGTGTTTAGTGGCAATTATAACTTTGACCATAGCGTTAGTTGTTATATAGGGTGGCGCTTTCCATTGATATATCGATACATAATATATAGGCCGTCATGGACAACAAGGCCTTCTCTGCTGGCCTAACATAACCAGAAGTTATGATCATAATTAAAGCTAAAAAAAATTGTTTTATTTACTTTCTCTAAATATCTAAAAGTATTCATATTCTCTTCATGTCATATTATACTCGTTCCAGTGCTGTTATTTTTTATTTTGAGTTTGTATCCAATCAGAATTCAGCTAGCTTATATTGCCATGCTGTACCAAATCTGCCAGAGGCCTTCAGAATCAATAATGCAGGTGTCCGTGCGCTGTAAGCGATTGGGGACATACAGTGATAGACAGTTGCGATAGCCAATCAGATCACACATTTTTGTCAGTAAAGCCTTCTAGCTAGCCTAAGGTTGACCGTGACGTTTACACGTCCTGTGATTGGATACTCATCGGGAACGTTAGCGGATGAAGTTAAGAACACATAGAGTTGATAGACAGTTGTGATAGCCAATCAGATCACAAGTTGTTGACGGTAGCCTATCCAAATAGCCTGATGTTAACGAGATTGTGATTGAATCCTCACTTATCACTCCAAAGTGAGTATCCAATCACAAGTTTCAATTTAGCAGGAAGCGGGAAGTGTTGTGCCGTAGCCATACCAGGAAGGAGAGAGAAGGAGAAGAACATTTTGATTAGGTGGCAGATATATATTTGCAAGGTCATTTTCAAGAAGGATATTTAAAGAGAAACTACATCCTGTGAGACGATGTCGGCCAACCCCGGAAGCTAGCTCAGCTGTTGTGGTTATAAAATGGGGTAATGGTAGCCATTTCCACTCAAATATATACAGCGTAGAATATGGCCTACTAACCTAGCCCTTTTTGTATACTGTTGATGTGATTCAATACGCAGTAGGGCGTAAATGTGTTCCTGTATAGTATTTCTCCAGCAATGGCCTTGTGGGGACATCAATGATGGTATTTTGAGAGGTAATCTTTGAAGTCGGACATCACTGAAGGCCTAGGTGGGAAATGTTCGGCCCGCCACTGGTATAGTATCAGCTTATACATGATACTAAAGTAATTACTGATTCTGATTCTGATTAGATCGATATTTTCGTTTTTCTTGAAAAATATATTTTTTGATAGTTTTTGTTATTGTTTACAAACTCAGGGAGTAAGTGTCTGGATACAGGAAGGCTTTGAGGGCAAAACCCAAAGGATTTAAACGGGGGCCAAGAGTAGTTTTTGCTTTTGTTTGGTTATCAGGCACTAACCACTTTGTTTCGTAAAAAAAAAAGGAATTGTATCCAATACCTTAAACAAATATTTGTCATCCGATTTACAAAACCATCAGCCATTTCTACATTTAATAAGATAAGCTTTATGAAAATGTATTATTGTGTTGACGTTAGTTTATCGCTTGAAAACATTTTCAGTTCAATCATTTATTGACAAATTATCGGATCGGTACTCGAAATCGGATTGGAACTGAGGCCAAAAAATCGGATACTTTTGAATTGGTGCTCGAATCAAAAGAAAACAAACAATGCATTCTACTTTTACCATTTTTTTTTCACAGGCATGTTGAGCAGAACAGTTATTTAAATATGTCAACGATATTGATTTATGAAATTTAAACTGAGTCAAATTCACCAATATAAAATTAAATAGCTTGTGTCCATCCATCCATTTTTTCCCCCGCATATTCTCATTATGGTCACGGGCAAACTGGAGCCTATCCCAGTTCAGACTGGTCACCAGTAGTCTTAATCTCTTAGTGAATAATGCATGCACTTTTTTTTTAATAGGACGCACACAAAACTATGTTTTAAAGCTGCAACTACGTAATTATTTAATCTATAATAAGCATGAAACACCTCCTTATATTTTTCATTTTCCTTAAAAAAATTATTCCATTCTAGCTTATTCTATTTCTTTTTTTCTTTTAACATTACTGCATGATGAAGGCAAGCCCCCTCCCTTGGGTGCAGAGACTTTGCACACCTGATTTGCATGTGCCAAGTGCAGTCAACCCCCTTCCTTTGTAATTGTGCCACTGCCTGCTGCAATTTATAGGAAGAACACCTCAGTAAACTCCAAGCAGTTCCTCTTAACAAAAATCTCACTGCTCAGCCCAAGTGTCAGTCTGTGCAGGAATGTCAGACTACTGACACGTTTGCTTCAGGGATTGGACAGGAGATGGGGGGGAAAAAATGGCATTATTATTTTTGTAAAGGCAGCATTTTGGAAACAGCTTTCATATGGGCGCTCATTAACCCTTGTGTGGTGTTCATATTGTTGTTACTCAGCCAGTGTTTGTGGGTCTGATGGACCCGTTGCATTTTGTGGCTTTTAATGCCTCACATTCAAACACTTTTATGTTAATATACTGACTTATCCCTAAAAACATCTGTAATGAAGTGCTTCGAGAGGCTGGTAAAGGAATACATTGTCTCCAGACTTCCCCCCACATTCGACCCATACCAGTTTGCTTATCGCCCTAACCGCTCCACAGAGGACGCCATCTCCTCTGCACTCCACCTGAGCTTAGCACATCTGGAAGGAAAGGACACACACGTGCGGATGTTTTTTCTGGACTTCAACTCGGCATTCAACACCATCATCCCGCAGCACTTGGTGAACAAAGTGGCCCCCCTTGGATTCAGTACCCCCCTATGCAACTGGCTGCTTGACTTCCTCACAGACAGACCACAGTCTGTGAGAGTGGGCAACAACACCTCCAGTGCCATCTCCCTGAGCACCGGCTCCCCCCAGGGCTGCATCCTGAGTCCGCTGCTGTTCACGTTGATGACCCATGACTGCTGCGCCAGGTCCACTACTAACCACATTGTGAAGTATGCGGACGACACAACAGTAGTGGGCCTCATCAGTGACAACAACAACATGGACTACAGGGAGAAGGTGAAACATCTGGTTGACTGGTGCAGAACCAGCAACCTGGTCCTGAACGTCGACAAGACCAAGGGGATAATCTTCGACTTCAGGAAGCACCAGTCCAGCCACGCTCCACTCTTCATCAACGGCGCAGCGGTGGAGATGGTAAGCAGCACCAAGTTCCTGGGGGTGCAGATAACTGACAATATGACCTTGTCCCTACACACCGGAGCTCTTGTAAAAAGAGCTCAGCAGCACATGCACTTTTTGCGTCGGATGAAAAGAGCACAGCTCCCTCCCCCCATTCTCACCACATTCTACAGAGGCACTATAGAGAGCCTACTGACCAATTACATCTCTGTCTGGACTGGAGCCTGCAGTGCCTCAGACTGGAAGTCTCTCCAGAGAATGGTGAGGACGGCGGAAAAGATCATCAGGACTCCTCTTCCTTCTATCCAGGAGATCGCAAAAAGCCGCTGCCTGACCAGGGCTCAGAAAATCTGCAGAGACTCCTCCCAACCCCACCAAGGACTGTTTTCACTGCTGGACTCTAAAAAGAGATCTGCAGCCTCTGTAGCAGAACCTCCAGGTTCTGTAACAGCTTCTTCCCTCAGGCCGTAAGACTCTTGAACGCATCATAATAATCCCCTCAATTCCCCCCCAAAATGGATGAACTCACTGGAATATAAAGACAATATAACCTACATCCATAAACGTGGATGCATATGCAAAAGTGCAATATATTTATCTGTACAGTAATCTATTTATTTATATCTGCACCTTATTGCTTTTTTATTCTGCACTGCCAACCAGCTAATGCAACGAAATTACGTTCTTATCTGTACTGTAAAGTTCAAATTTGAACGACAATAAAAAGTAAGTCTAAGTCTAAGACCCACAAACACCGGCTGTGTAACAACAATATGAACGTTGCATGGACATTTCTCTGCCAGTTTCTGCATCCCACAGGGATTCTTCTTTTGTGTTTCTGCACTTGCGGTTCCCACACAAGGTTGCAAAATTGTTTGTCAACACTTTCTGCGCTCATTTTGTTGCACATTTGACCCTCTGATGTTCTGTGTACCTACACTCTGTCCTCCCCGTCTAGGCCTTGTGTGTGTGTGTGTGTGTGTGTGTGTGTGTGTGTGTGTGTGCGTGCGTGCGTGCGTGCGTGCGTGCGTGCGTGCGTGCGTGCGTGCGTGGTACACAGAACATCAATTTCCACACTTCTATTAGCCCCGGGTCCAGTGGACCCCGGACATCTTATATGTAATAGAAATGTGTAGAGGGGGTGTATGGTGTGTGTTCATTAAATATGTATTCTGATATATGTTCTTCACAGAAAATGAGCCAAAGCCAGCGAGTCTCAGTTTGAAAAATTCATTAATTGTATCATTTTTCTTTTAATAAAAATCGAAAACGGGTCCCACAGACCCGAACACCACACAAGGGTTAATTTACTGTATTCAGTGTAAATACACAATTAACCTCAAACATATTTTCCTTCGCTCTGATGGTGTTTTGGGGTCTATTTATACTCCTCAGCTGAATTGAAGAAGGGCAAAACCAAAATCAAATTGAAAACTAATGAGGCTTGACTCAATGTCAGCTATCATATGTCATGTTTTTCATGATGAGGTCAACCTCTCTTTTAAAGAGTGGACACTTCAGTAAAATCTTAGGTATACTGCATTACTATTATTATTATTATTATTATAATTAATGATGAGTCATACCAAAGACTATAAAAATGGGACCCATAACCTCCCTGCTTGGCACTCAGCAACAAAGGGTTGGAGTTGGGGGTTAAATCACCAAAATGATTCCCGGGCGCAGCGCCGCTGCTGCCCACTGCTCCCCAAGGGGATGGGACAAATGCAGAGGACAAATTTCACCACATATAGTGTGTGTGTGACAATGTACTTTAATCTTTAATCTTAATAACAATAGTAATAATATTAATAATAGTGGTAGTGGTAATAGTAGCAGTGTTATTATTATTATTATTATATTATTAATAATAACAATTAATTTTAAGGGGTAACGCATCTGTCAATTTAAGATTGTACGTCAGATGCGTCAGTAATGCTGTAGTCTCGCGAGAGAGAGCGTACGTGACGCGGGAAAAAAATAGAGTCAAGTGGCACACTCAGCTGCCAAACAATTCTGATTCCTTCAGAAAATAAAGCAAATAAAACTTAAATATCAAAATCTGGAGGCACTTGAAGGCTACATCGAAGAGTGCTACGACCGTCTCGTCATGGGGAAGCCATCTAAGACGCCAACGTCTAAAAGAAGCCGCCCGGAGGACTCACCTGGCCATGTGTCACCACCCGGTACAAACTTCACCGACATCCTGGATTCCATCGACAAGAGGCTGACTTGTTTGGATGGCCGCCTCGCACTTGTTGAGGTGCTCCACAAGGAATTCCAAGCCACCCGTGAGAGTTTGGAATTCGGACAACAGCAGGTCATGTCTCTCGCCAAGGAGAACGCCGCTCTCCGTGAGACTGTAAAATCCCTCACCGACTGAGTGACGCAACTCACCCGGGACAACAGGAGCATGAAGGAGACGATGCTGGACCTCCAGGCGAGAAGCATGAGGGACAATCTGGTCTTCGCGGGGATACCGGAAAAGACCGAGGAAGATCCAGAGGAAACCATCAAGTCCTTCATGGAACATCAGCTCAAGCTTCCAGCAGACACCATCAAGAACATCACCTTCCATCGCGTCCACCGGCTTGGAGCCAAAAAGCCGGAGAACAGGAGGCCGAGACCCATCATAGCCAAATTCGAACACTTCAAGCAGAAGGAGCGAGTGAGGAACCAGGGTCGAGAGCTGAAAGGATCCAACTTCAGCATCAACGACCAGTTTCCAAAGGAAATTCTCGACCGGCGACGCCATCTGTTTCCGTTTCGCAAGAAGTTTATCACCAAAGGGTGCCGTGCAGTCATCGCGGTGGATAAACTTTTCATCAACGGCCAACTTTACCGTGATCCGGAAGCCACGCCGTGGCTGTATTATTAGCGTCTGAAACACTGTAAATGTTGTATTTTGTTTTTGTTATTTCATTATGCTTCAATCCCTATCCCCCCCCCCCCCCCCCCCCCTCTTGCTCACAATACACCTGTGCGTCATCTTAGCGCACACGTAAACACCATACGCTCTCTCTCTCTCTTTTGGTAAACCAACATGTTTACTGATTTCCTTTTTTGTTTTCCTTTTTATGTTACTTATTTCACTACCTGTTTAATCCACCACTCTCTTTTTTTTTTCTTTTGTTTTTTGTTTTGTTTTTCTCTTTCTATTTCTCCACCTGTTGTGTGTGTCCCCTTGTCGTCATCAGCATTTACACTCACAGCTAATACATGCACAACTATACACACTATACACACCCACATATATGCATGATAGGCATACATTTAGATACAGACATGCATTATTTACACAAAGTACACACATACATCCACACACTTAGTTACAGTCTAGTTTAGTATGTCCACTGTGCAGTTTGTCACTTGGAATGTGCGTGGAGTCGGGTCAAAGGAAAAAAATATAAAAATTCTTAATCATTTGAAGAGTATGCAAGCAGACATTGCTTTATTACAAGAGACTCACCTCTCCAAGTCCGATACCTCAAAACTGCATTCATCGCGATACCCACACACATACTTTGCTAGTTACAACTCCAAACAGAGAGGCGTAGCCATTCTCATTAGTAGAAAGGTCAACTTTACATTCCATAACTCCATTACTGACATAGAGGGAAGATACATCATTCTTAATATTTCTGTTGACGGGAGAAACGTATGTATCACCAACATTTATGGTCCAAATGTTGATGACCCCTCCTTTTTTCACACTTTCTTCTCTTCACTTTCTCCTCACTCAAACCACTGCTTGATTCTAGGAGGGGACCTCAACTTAGTATTTAATCCAAATATAGATCGGTCCGGAGTGACTGGGAGTCACCGTGAGTCTCAATCAGTGGTATTACTTAAGCAATATATGAACGATTATGGTCTTTGCGATGCCTGGCGTTCTTATCACCACACTCTTAGGGAATACACTTATTTTTCCCCAGTTCACCACTCATTCTCTCGCATTGATTACTTTTTAACTAGTAGCTCAATTTTATCTGATATCGCAAACATTCACATTAATCCTATCATCATCAGTGACCATGCACCTGTCTCACTTACTCCCTCACTAACAAAACTATAACTGCACCTATAAAACAATGGAGACTTAATACATCATTACTAAAGGACCCAGACTTCCTCAACTATTTTGAGAAAGAATGGACAGATTTTTTAGATTTTAATGATCAACCAGAAATCACGGCGTGCGTTCTCTGGGAGGCCGCAAAAGTAGTTATGCGAGGAAAAATAATTTCTTATTCATCATACAAGAAAAAAAAGGAACGTTTACTAGAGCAGGAACTTGAAAATGAAGTAAAAATATTAGAAATAGCTTATGCGAACTCACAAAATGAACATACTCTGAACGAACTGAGAAAACTCAAATTAGATTTAAGAGAAATAATTGATAAGAAAAGTCAATTCCTGCTCCAGAGGTTACGCTTAGAAAAATTTGAACATGACAATAAACCAAGCAAATATTTGGCTAACCAACTAAAATTAAACAAAGAAAAAAACTCCATACCATCCATTAAGGATTCAGCTGGGAACATTACTCACGTTCCTGAGGAAATTAACTCCATATTTAGAGACTTTTACAGAAACTTGTATACGCCCCAGATTGACCCATCTCTTTCAGACATTGAGACATTTCTCAATGGTATAGACTTACCTAAATTAAATACAAGGCAGGTATCAAATTTAGATCTTGCTATTTCTGTAGATGAACTTCACGATGCTCTTCAACAGATGCCAAACAATAAAGCACCAGGGCCTGATGGGTTCCCTGTGGAGTTCTACAAAACATTCTGGTCACTGCTAGCTCCGATATTTACGAAAATGGCTTTAGAGATTAAAGAAAACTCATTCCTTCCTCCAAATATGAACTCTGCCACAATCAGTCTCTTGCTAAAACCTGATAAAGACCCAACACTTCCATCCAGTTACCGGCCAATCTCCCTGATTAATGCTGATCTTAAAATTATCTGCAAAGTATTAGCTCAAAGATTAGAAAAAGTCACTCCATATATAGTACATCCTGATCAAACAGGTTTCATCAAAGAGAGACAATCGTCCAACAATGTTCGCCGTCTACTCAATGTGATAGACTATTCTGTTATTCATAATTTAAAAACAGCTGTTGTTTCATTAGATGCTGAAAAAGCATTTGATAGAGTGAATTGGAATTTCCTTTTAGCTACTCTACAGAAATTTGGATTTGGAGACTCATTTATAGAATGGATCAAGGTCCTATATAGTTTCCCTACAGCCTCGGTTAGAACTAATAGCCAAATCTCCCCAAGGTTTAATCTTATGAGGGGCACAAGGCAAGGGTGTCCACTTTCTCCGTCACTGTTTGCTATATTTATTGAACCTCTTGCAACCGTAATTCGACAGCATGCAAATATTAAAGGCATCCATACCGCAACCGTTCATCATAAAATAAGCCTTTATGCTGATGATGTATTACTTTTCTTACAAAATCCACATTCTTCTCTTCAAGATACAATCTCACTTATCAATAAATTCAGTTCTATTTCAGATTACTCAATCAACTGGTCCAAATCTACTGTGTTACCAATTAATTTTGACTTTCAGAGCACCTCATCGATTCCACTGCATAAAGGGAACATTAAATACCTGGGAATCAATATTTCCTCCACATTGTCAGATCTGAATCGCTTGAATTACTCCCCAATCTTAAAATTGATTGAGGATGATCTGGCGCGTTGGAAAGCACTGCCAATCTCACTTATGGGAAGGGTTTCTACCATGAAAATGATGGTCTTGCCTAGGGTTAATTATCTCTTTTCAATGATTCCAACCAAACCTTCTCAAATCTGGTTTAAATCACTAGACTCACACATCAATCAGTTTCTTTGGAAGAGTAAACCAGCACGAATCAGCCTTAAAACTTTACAAAAACTTAAAGAATACGGGGGTCTAGAACTCCCAAACTTTTCGTATTACTTCCTTGCAAATAAACTACAATATATATTAAAATGGACCAATCCCACTTTATTAGATAGTTTATGGTTAGAGATTGAACAATCACTTAGCCAGGAGATCCCAATTTCTAACTTGCCCTTTATTAGCCAAATTCTCCGAAAACACAACTGCTTCAAAAGTATTAATATACGCACTACCTTAACAGCTTGGTGGGAGTTTTTGAAAATAACTGGATCCCCGCTCACTCCCTGTCAATTTACGCCTATTTGGAATAATCCTGATTTTCTTTTAAACAAGAAGCCATTGAACTTTCCAACATGGTATGATAAAGGAGTCAGATGTCTTGGGGATATCATCAATGCAAACAGTTTTATCTCTTTTAAAAGTTTAATAACACAATATGCAATCAATCCTAATAAATTCCTAGAATATATACAGATAAAATCTGTAATTAGCGCAATATTCAACAAAACAACATGGGAAAGTAATCATACGACCGTTAAATTCTTCAAAACATCTGCCCCCAAAGCTTTATCCAAATCATATGCTCTCTTATAAAAATAGATAACACAATAAGTATCCCAACTTCCAAATGGCACTCAGACGTATCCACAAGCCTTGACCCAGAATTCTGGAAACAAATATGCCTCAATACTTCTCGTTTGATTAAGAATCCGAATTTACGACTGATTCAGCTCAAAATACTTTACAGAATACATTACACCGGTCTAAGAATGTATAACATGGGTTTAGCTGACTCTAACATTTGTGTACACTGCTCAGATAATAAGGTAGATAACTACTTACACTCAATGTGGTCCTGTGCTCCCGTGAGTAACTTTTGGCTTGGAGTGTGCGAGAACCTATCATTAGCGTTAGAGATTCCTATTCCCATCTCCCCCGCACTCTGCCTGTTGGGTGATCTCTCCGCAACTGACTTTGATATAAACAAAACATACCTCCTTATAAATGCAATAGGCATCGACAAGAAAACTATTCTCATGAATTGGAAATCAAAAAATAATTTATGTATAAACCTTTACAAAAACATTTTATTAGATTATGTAGTTATGGAAAGAATGTCTGCTGAATCAAGACAACAACTGACAGAATTCAGATCTCTTTGGGCACCGCTAATTTATTTCCTGACCTGATTCCCATGGGGGCCGGGGCTGGGGCTCTGTCCCGGGGGTCTTGCTCCGTGGGTGGGGGGTCGTGGGTGCCGGGGGAGCCGTGTGCCGCGGGGTCGGGTGGGCCTGGGGTGTGTTCCCTGGTGCCGGCCTGGCGGGCCGATCCATGAGTGGTCTGGGGGCTGGGGGTGGATGGGGGTGCCTGGGCGGGGGTTGGGGTGCGGGTGGAGCTGTTGGGGGAAGTCGCCTTGGGTTGGGTGGGGGGCTGCCCCTCTCGTGGGTGGTTGGGCGGCGGGTTGCGCCCGTGGGGCCGGGGCCTTGCCGCTGTCGGGCGGGGGTCGGCTCGTGCCCCTCTGGCTTCGGGTGTCCGTGGGCTTCCTCCTTCCCCTGGGGCGCGGGGCGGGGTCGCCCTACGCTGCGGCTGTGCGGGCCCGCCTGGTGCCGGGTTGGGGGGGGCTGCTTGCCTCCCTTGTTGGGGCCCCAGCGGTGCTGCCCGACTGCCCTGCGGGGGTCTCCCTCCTGTGTTCTACTCCGCCCTTATTTATTTATTAATTGTATTTATATATATACTTATGTATATTTTTTAATTATCTATTTAATAAATTTTATTTATTTTGTTAAATTATATATGTGTATAGATAGGTGCGTGTGTGTGTTTGTGTGTGTGTGTGTGTGTATGAATGGTGGAATCTGTGTGTATGTATGTAGGTACATGTGTGTGTGTCGCTGCCCCGGTGTGCATTGCTGATCGCGGCACCAGGCCTGCAGAGACGCCATGGCATGCCGGCTGTGGGCGCGGGGCTGGGCCCTTATGGCTTTTTGCCGGATGGGGTGCCTGGTGGGTGGTGGGCGGGGGGGCCTGGACGTGCGGGAAAGGCTGCGGGGTTTGGTGGCGCTGGACACAGTTGGCAACCAGGCCTCATGTTTATTTTTATTTTATTTTATTTAAAGGGTTTATTTTATTTGATTTATTATTATTATTATTATTTTTATTTTTATTTTATTATTTTTTTTGTTTTTGTTTTGTTTTGGTATATGTATGTGTTTGTATATGTGTGCATATGTATATTTATGTAGGTGTATATATGTATGTGTGTGTGTGTGTATGTGTATATGTATATAGTGTCCTGGGCATGATGTTAAAGTGCATCCGGCAGTGGAGGCTCTTCTTTGGGGGGTCTTGGGGCACTAGGAGGTTAACCCCTTAACCACTGTTACCCCAGGTGGCCCTTGGCAAAGGCCTAGTACCTGACTGCCCCCTAGCCAGGGATACGGCGAAGACCCGCTGCCTTGTGGGTAAGTCTAGGAAGACAAAGGCTAGGGGAGCACACCCCGAAAGAAAAGCAACGTGGTTGGCGGCACACGATAGGCGGTCCTCCAAAAAACTGGAGCTCCGGCGGCCTCCTGCAACTGTGGAAGAGTGCCGGTCGTCCTGGGTTCCCCTTGCCACCGGATCCCACCCTCTCACAGTGAAGAAGTGCTGCTGGGACATGCGCACCCCCAGTGGCACTTTAAACAAGCTCCTCTGCGCAGGTATTCATCTCTGCCTCGGTGAGACCAGCTACCGGAAATGAAACAAAGTCTGGTGGCGATGGGGTGTCTGATAACGGGAGCAGGTATGAATGCACCGGAAGCTCCTAGTCAGAACCCTGCACACCAGCGGTACAGGGCTATCTATGGTCGCTAGTAGCTGAAATTGAGTTGCAGCTGCTCTCGGCAGACCCCTGTACGCCTGAGCAGCCCTATTTAGGATTGCACTGCTCACCCCAACTGGGGAAAGGCCTAGAAAAGGTGGCCCAGACATTGCCCACTCAAAACTATCCTGGACAGACTACCGCACCTGTCGGGAATTCCACTCCGCGGTCGAAATAAAACAAAGAAAATAATCCATCTTAAACTGGCATCATGGAACATAAGGACACTCCTGGACACTAGCGTTACCACTGATAGACCCCAGCGCAGAACTGCACTCATTGCAGCGGAACTTCACCGCTACAATGTTGATATTGCTGCACTAAGTGAAACCAGACTCCTGGATGAAGGATCCCTGAAGGAAGAAGGGCAAGGTTACACTTTTTTCTGGAAAGGATACCCTCCAGGAGGCGAGCATCAGCACGGTGTGGGACTTGCAATAAAAAACAGCCTCCTACCAAAACTCCCAGAAGTTTGGCTCATGTCACTCAGGATCCCTCTGGCTAAGAAAAGATATGCCACCCTTCTTAGTGCCTATGCACCGACGCTACCATCAAAGGAAGAGGTTAAAGACCGCTTCTACCGGGCATTAGATGAGGCCCTCCGTCGCACACCTAAGGAGGACAAGATCTTTTTGTTGGGCGATTTCAATGCCAGAGTGGGGAAGGACAACAAGGTGTGGAGTGGTGTTATTGGCAGGCATGGCATTGGACAAGCCAATGCAAACGGCCTACGGCTGCTAAGCCTCTGTGCTGAGCATGACTTGACCATCACAAACACCATCTTCCAACTAAAAAATAAGCACAAAACATCCTGGATGCACCCACGCTCCAAACATTGGCACCTGATTGATTACACCATTGTGAGACGCTCAGACATAAAAGACGTAACACTAACTCGTGCAATGAGAGGAGCTGAGTGTTGGACCGACCACCGGCTCATCATAACCAGGCTCCGGGTGCAAGTACGCCCTGCTATCCGTCTTCAAAAGTCAGGGAAGAAGAGGCTTGACTGTACCCGGTTAGCAGATCCTATGGCTCGGGACAATCTCCGTCTCTCTCTGGCCAAAAACCTGGAAGACATCGAGCATATTCTGGAGAGTGATGACTCCATTGACGACAAATGGACCTCTATCAGCTCCAGGCTCTATGAGGCAGCATCCCAATCCATTGGCTATAAGCGCAGAAAGCATCAGGACTGGTTTGATGACAACACAGCCACAATAACCACCATGCTCAAACACATGCACACAGCACACAATGCTCTACTCAACAACCCCACTTTAGCTGTGCTCCGACAGCAATGGCAAACATCCAGAAGGGAGGTGCAGTCAAAATTGCGTGCCCTGAAGAATGAGTGGTGGATATCAAAGGCAGCTGAAATACAATCTCATGCCAACAAAAATGATATGCACAACTTTTACGATGCAATGAAAACCATCTACGGCCCAAGAAACTGCTCTGTCTCCCCGCTAAAGTCTAACGATGGTCGTCGTCGGCGGCGGTCACTCGAAACGAGTATGACTGTCCTCCGTAGGGTCGTCTATTTGTGGATCCGTAGATGGCTGTGTAGGCCAATCCGTGATCCACATATTCCGGGATGTTAGGGTGGATTCCCTATATGGAGGACGCCTGTGCGTGGAATCTTTTAATGTGGGGAGACTGGTGCACGGTCAGCCACCACACAGTCCTTGGCATTGAAACTCTGCTAAATCAGCCCGCCCCAACAGACCCCTCAGTTCTGGAGGACCTACCTGACTACCCAACCATCCATGACCTTGACCTTCCACCAACCTTTGGAGAGGTTAAGAGTGCAATAAGGTCTCTGAAAGACAACAAGACCCCTGGTCTTGACAGCATCCCTGCAGAGATCTTCAAGCAAGGAGGCTACCTTTCCATCCGTGCCCTTTTCCTTGTCATCAGCAAAGTGTGGAAGCATGAAACTGTCCCTCAGCAGTGGAGAGATGCCAATATTATCACCATCTACAAAGGCAAGGGGGACAAGTCCCTCTGTGGCAACAGTCGTGGCATTTCACTTCTGGCTGTTGCTGGTAAAGTCTTGGCTAAAGTCATGCTACACAGGCTGGTGAACAACATCACGGAAGACCTGTTGCCGGAGTCACAATGTGGTTTCAGGAAGAACAGGAGCACTGTGGACATGGTGTTCACAACACGGCAGCTTCAGGAGAAATGTAGGGAGCAGCACCAGGACCTCTTTGTTGCTTTCATTGATCTGTCGAAGGCTTTTGACGCTGTCAACAGGGAGCTTCTCTGGAATATCCTCCTGAAGTTCGGCTGCCCACAGAAGTCTGTCAACATCCTAAGGCAATTCCATGAAGGGATGATGTCACGTGTGACTATTGGCGGCCAGGAATCAGAACCCTTTAAGGTGTGCACCGGTGTACGCCAGGGATGTGTTCTTGCTCCAGTCTTGTTTAATATCTTCCTCCTGTGTGTGACACTGCTGCTTCATGAGAGGATCAAGAAGGGCAGTGGCGTTACCGTCGACTTCCGACTTGACGGGAACCTGTTTAACATCCGGAGGCTCCAAGCAGTCACAAAAGTCGCACCAGTGCAAGTCATCGAACTCCAATACGCAGATGACTGCGCAGCTGTGGCCCACACACCGGAAGCGCTGCAAGCTACCCTCTCAGCCGCTGCAAGTGCTTATGGCAGACTGGGCCTCTCTGTCAACGTGGCAAAAACCGAGGTAATATGCCAGTGGGCATCCACTCCTCCACCTCATCCACCAACCTTCACCATCAACAATAAACCACTAGCAGTAGTGGACTCTTTCAAATACCTTGGCAGCTTTCTCTCTGACGATTGCAGTATCGACAGGGAGGTTCAAAACCGGATCAAGCAGGCGTCAGCATCTTTTGGCAGACTCAGGGGAAGGGTCTTCCAGAACAAAGACCTTAAGCTACATACCAAGGTAGCGGTCTATTTAGCTGTGGTCATGACGACCCTCCTCTACAGCTGTGAAGCGTGGACCCTGTACAGCCGCCACCTCAGGAAGCTGGAGGTCTTCCACATCAGGTGCTTACAATGCATCCTGGGGATATCCTGGAAGGACAGAGTCCCCCACAATGAAATACTCTGCAAGACCAACTGCACCAGTGTGGAGGCTACAGTCACCCAGCACCAACTTCGCTGGCTAGGCCACGTTATCAGGATGCCAGAAGAACACTTACCACGCAAGGTGCTTTATGGTCAGCTTCATCTTGGTCACCGCTTGGCAGGAGGCCCAAAAAAGCGTTATAAAGATCAAATGAAGACTGTCATGAAGAAATGCGGCCTGAACCCGACCCAGCTGGAGGACACTGCAGTCCAACGTTCCACCTGGCGGCAGCTCCTCCAACAAGGAGTTCATAAGCTTGAGGAGGACCGAAGTGGTCAACGAGCCAGGAAGCGTCAAAGAAGGCATGAAGCCATTGCCACACCTGCACCCCCAGTCAGTGCCTTCACCTGCTCTGTTTGCGGCAGATCATGTGGATCACGGATTGGACTATTCAGCCACATGAGGACTCACAAAACATAGAGATGGATTGTCGTCATCGGATATGATGGACAACCTTAAGTAAGTAAGTAAGTAAGTAAGTAAGTAAGTATTGTGGTGACCCAAACCATATAATGAGAGACATTCACCTAAGAGGACACTGTAGCTTTAAGAGAAGAGGCGGAGGGTGAGTTAGGAACTTCCGCTTCCGGTTGAGAGGTCGTTGTTGTTGTCGAATGTATGACATGCTAGGTTGGAGCTAGTAAACTTCCTCGACTACGCTCACGTCTCCTGTCTCGTTGTTTACAAACTCCACAGTATATGTATATGCATGCATGTGTGTATGTGTATGTAAGTGTATATACAAATATGTACGTATATGTGTATGTGTGTATGTATGTGTGTATGTATGTGTAGGTGTGTGTATGGGTGTGGATGTCCGGTGGATCGATTGGCCTGTATGTGGATGAGTTTGGGTAGGTGGGTTGGTGGCCTCTGTGGTAGCTGGGGGTGTGCGTTGTTGTGGTTTACGGGGTAGGTCGCTTTTTTTTGTTTCGGTTTCGGCGGCCGTGGGTGTTTGTACTGCGGACGGGCGGTGGTGGTGATGGTTGCTGTGGTACTGCCGGCGGTTGGCGTCGCTGTGTTGGGTTGGAGTGGTTGGGGGACTGTGGCTGGTATCTGTGCGCTTGTGGGGGATGGCTGGCGTTGGCTTGCCGGCTGGTTTGGGGGCTGGCGTGCGGACGGGGTGCATTGACTTCCTCCCCAGTTGGGGGGGCGCCATCCCCTGGCCGGAACTCGTATGGGTACGTTGCTGTGTGGATGGCCGGGATGCGGTGTCCACACTTTGCAGACATTTCCGTTGTATGTTTTATGCTTGAAAAGTGTTTGTCTGACTTAAACACTCATTTATGTTACGAGCATGTGTGGACTGTTGAGAGAGATCAATAGCAGCAAGATTATCGTCACACTTCAACATATCTTACATGTAAATGTTTCCTCTTTGACAGGGCAGCATTGCAAATGAAAATATGTTCCTACTTGCCATACCTTTGAACAATTTAATTTAAAAATAAATTGAATGTGTTTTCTCCTGCGTGCGCTCTAATATGTAAAGTCAAACTGCTATTTTGAGAAAAGCTTTTACCACAAACTGAGCAATTAAATGGTGTAAATCTCACGCCAGGCCGTACTCATATCCATATCTGCAGCATGTCTCCAAGGTGAACAGCCTCTGGAATGTTACAGGTAACATTAATACACACATACTTTTGAAATAGGAAGTTAATTTGTATGTAACACAGTACACAGAAGGCTTGGCGCCGTAGACAGGAACAGGAAGTAGATCAAAGGTATGCAGGAGGATGGCAATTGCACCATTTGAAAATGTGTTGTTTCAAGTTCCTGTTCCTGCTTCTTCTACACAGGAAACAAATAGAAGTTTTGAGTAGACAGTTGACCTGCTTCCAGTTAACACCCTACCTCTTACTGGATTTGGTAAATATTAGCGCATGTTGCTTTCTTTCGCTATCTTTTTTATTTATTTATACTATTTCAATATGCATACAATAAACATGGAGCAGTAGGAAGGGAATTCATGTGGCCCCATGTGTCGCTGTATACCTGACACAAGAAACGTGACGAATTGACGGGTGCACTATCCAATTTAGCCACCAGATGGCAGAAGAGTGTTGAATACACTATATTGCCAAAAGTATTTGGCCACCCATCCAAATGAACAGAATCAGCTGTCCTAATCACTTGGCTGAATAAAATCAAGCACTTAGGCATGGAGACTGTTTCTACAAACATTTGTGAAAGAATGGGCCGCTCTCAGGTGCTCAGTGATTTCCAGCGTGGAACTGTCATAGGATGCCACCTGTGCAACAAATCCAGTCGTGAAATTTCCTCGCTCCTAAATATTCCAAAGTCAACTGTTGGTTTTATTGTAAACAAATTAAAGAGTTTGGGAACAACAGCAAGTCAGCCACAAAGTGGTAGGCCACGTAAACTAACAGAGAGGAGTCAGCAAAGAGGTCGCCAACTTTGACCTTCCAATTAGCCCACGTACAGTACGCAGAGAGCTTCATGGAATGGGTTTCCATGGCCAAGCAGCTGAATCTAAGCCATACATCACCAAGTCCAATGCAAAGTGTCGCATGCAGTGGTGTAAAGCACGTCGCCACTGGACTCTAGAGCAGTGGAAACGCCTTCTCTGGAGTGAAGAATCACGCTTTTCCATCTGCCAGTCTGATGGACCAGTCTGGGTTTGGAGGTTGCCAGGAGAACGGTACATTTCAGACTGCATTGTGCCGAGTGTGACATTTGGTGGAGGAGGAATTATGATGTGGAGTTTTTCAGGAATTGGGGTTGGCCCCTTATTTCCAGTGAAAGGAACTTTTAGTGCTCCAGGATTCCAAAACATTTTGGACAATTCCATGTTCCCAACCTTGTGGGAACAGTTTGGAGCGGGCCCTTTCCTCTTCCAACATGACTGTGCACAAAGCAAGGTCCATAAAGACATGGATGACGGACTCTGGTGTGGATGAAATTGACTGGCCTGCTCAGAGTCCTGACCTAAACCCGATAGAACACCTTTGGGATGAATTAGAACGGAGACTGATAGCCAGGCCTTCTCGACCAACATCAGTGTGTGACCTCACCAATGCGCTTTTGGAAGAATGGTCGAAGATTCCTATAAACACACTCCGCAACCTTGTGAACAGCCTTCCCAGAAGAGTTGAAGCTGTAATAGCTGCAAAAAGGTGGACTGACATCTCATTGAACCCTATGGGTTAGGAATGAGATGGCACTTCAAGTTAATATGTGAGTCAAGGCAGGTGGCCAAATACTTTTGGCAATATAGTGTATCTTAAAATGGGTTTCGTGGTAATTCCAACTTTGACCACAGCGGCAGTTTCTATGTAGAGTGGCCCTTTCCATCATTTTCAGCAAACTGCATTGCAAAATTATTACCCAACGCAAGCTCCACCCAGGAATGGAGCTAAATGAATCCATTCACTACTGTAGTAATCCATCCATCCATTTTCTACCGCTTATTCCTTTCGGAGTCGCGGGGGGCGCTGGAGCCTATCTCAGCTACAATCGGGCTGAAGGCGGGGTACACCCTGGACAAGTATGAACAACTTTAATCAGGTAAATGCCAAACTAAGCTGTACCAACATTGTAATGTAAACAATCTTTATGTGGTCTGCTTGTTTCTGCCATCAACTTCATCGACCGCTTTTCAGTCGAAAACATACTTCAGTTTTGACTTGAGCTAGATTTTTTTATTTCTTCATTTTTTTCGTTTTCTGCCTTGTCGTGATGGCCAAGAGAGGTGAGCGCTAGCCTGAGGCGGCCTCTCAGATATGTATGGAGCTGTATGAACTTTGCACGAGAACAGGGAATGGCTGGAAAATGTCACATCATCGTCTGTGGCGCTGTGTCCTGAGTGGAAACGTTTGACAACGAGCGCATATGAGAACCGAGCGCGTGTCACGCACATCAGACTTCACCTCTAACACTTTCTCAATAAGCATTTTTTTTTTTTACTCCAGGTGGCTGTATATTCTCCTTTTTATTGTTGTTTTTTATAATGGCGCTGTCAGTCATTCGGCAGGCATATCATAAGATGATGGGTTTTTTTGGGGGGAGGGGGTTTCCACAAAGGGAGGTCAAAAGTAAACTTTATAATGGGAAAAACGGAGGAAAACAAATCTGTATGTTGTACTGTAATGTTAAAACTGAAGCAAAGCATTGATTGATTGAGACTTTTATTAGTAAGTTGCACAAGCATTTAAGTGGTTCGTAATAAAGCTAATATGTTGTTGTGATATTCAATCGGATTGTTTCCAGAAAGTTAAGTACTATAGCCCGGACTTCTCCCTTCACTTTTAGTCTATTTTTTTATATTCCGCAGAACCAGCATCCACTACAGTTCCAATCAATCAATCCAAGTTTATTTATATAGCCCTTAATCACAAATACATCAAAGAGCTTCACAAATTACAAATTAACTGAGTTACCTACTCAGTGGCCTAGTGGTTAGAGTGTCCGCCCTGAGATCGGTAGGTTGTGAGTTCAAACCCCGGCCGAGTCATACCAAAGACTATAAAAAAATGGGACCCATTACCTCCCTGCTTGGCACTCAGCATCAAGGGTTGGAATTGGGGGTTAAATCACCAAAATGATTCCCGGGCGCGGCACCGCTGCTGCCCACTGCTCCCCTCACCTCCCAGGCGGTGGACAAGGGGATGGGTCAAATGCAGAGGACAAATTTCACCACACCTGGTGTGTGTGACAATCATTGGTACTTTAACTTTAACTTTAACTTTTTTAAATCACAACAACATCTGATCCCACATTCGGGCAAGAAAAAACTCCTCCCAATGGGAACAAAAAGAAAACTTGGAAGGGACCCCAGATGTGGGGTTAATGCTGTGACTCCAGTCCATAGGCAGGTCAGCAGATTTTGGTCTATTTATTTTGTCAAAGTTATAAGAGCGTTCTGCTGTTTTTCAGTCAATCAATCAATCAATGTTTACTTATACACTACCGTTCAAAAGTTTGGGGTCACATTGAAATGTCCTTATTTTTGAAGGAAAAGCACTGTACTTTTCAATGAAGATAACTTTAAACTAGTCTTAACTTTAAAGAAATACACTCTATACATTGCTAACGTGGTAAATGACTATTCTAGCTGCAAATGTCTGGTTTTTGGTGCAATATCTACATAGGTGTATAGAGGCCCATTTCCAGCAACTATCACTCCAGTGTTCTAATGGTACAATGTGTTTGCTCATTGGCTCAGAAGGCTAATTGATGATTAGAAAACCCTTGTGCAATCATGTTCACACATCTGAAAACAGTTTAGCTCGTTACAGAAGCTACAAAACGGACCTTCCTTGGAGCAGATTGAGTTTCTGGAGCATCACATTTGTGGGGTCAATTAAACGCTCAAAATGGTCAGAAAAAGAGAACTTTCATCTGAAACTCGACAGTCTATTGTTGTTCTTAGAAATTAAGGCTATTCCACAAAATTGTTTGGGTGACCCCAAACTTTTGAACGGTAGTGTAGCCCTAAATCACAAGTGTCTCAAAGGGCTGCACAAGCCACAACGACATCCTCGGCTCAGATCCCACATCTTTTTTTAAGGAACTTCTGCAAAAAAAAAAACTAGTCTAAGATCAAATGTAAGTCTCTCACAAGTTTGTTTAACTGAACTCGCGAGCCACCAGTTAAATAGCCCACATAAAGAAAAAGAGAGGACCGAAAGCGGAACCTTTAGGAACAGCACTAGTACAACTAAAGAAGTTGAACGAACAACTGACTGCATCTGAAGTAAAAAAAAAAGCAACAGCAACAACTTAGTTGTATAAATCACATTACGAGAAACATGTGTAACTGACAAAAAGGAGAGGACTTAAAGGGGTTCTTTGAGGAACGCTTCACTCAAAAGTTTGGACCCCCGTGTTCTATGTTTGCTAGCTTAGATTTATACTAAGACTTCCTTTTTACTGTCATTCAAATTTGAACTTTACAGTACAGATAAGAACGCAATTTTGTTGCATTAGCTCATGGTAGTGCAGGATAAAAAATCAATAAGGTGCAGATATTAATAAATAGATTACTGTACAGATAAATATATTGCACTTTTGCATATGCATACGCGTTTATGGATGTATTTAATATTGTCTTTTGGCCCCCAGGCAGGCGGTTGAATAGCCCTGTAGTACAGTATACTGTTTGCCTGTGCAACATTACTGTACTTTGTGTACAACAATTGCATAATTATTTTGTATATTTTTTCCCCCTCTTATAAAATACTAACCTGCTGCAACCCAAGACCCAAGGTGGTGTAACGATATGCTACAAACACATGAGGGTATGTACCCAGTGGTTGAATTCCTATGCAGGCACACTGCTTTTATCCTTTCAAATTCTTATTCATGTATTTTACGTGAACTACAAAGTGTTCCTAAAAAGCAGACCGAATAGGGTTTCCAATCTCTGGCTTCCCCTCATCACAATTGCTAGCTTTGACCACAACAAGCTTAAGGCTCTGGGTATGGCTCTGTACCGTACCAAATGTTCCATATCAAATAATTATGAATACATAACAATAATAAAAATGGATTAGATTTATGTAGCATTTTTGTAGACACTCAAAGCGCTTAACAGAGAGAACTGAGAACCCATCGTTCATTCAATCAACATTCACATTTTCATGGTGGTAAGCTATATTCGTAGCCATAGCTGCCTTGAGGTAAACTGATGGAAGCGTGGCTGCCAATATGCGCCTACGGCCTCTCTGACCATCACCAAACATTCATTCACATTCACACAAGTGTGAACTAGACTGGGAGCAAGGTTGGTGAAGTGTCTTGTTTGTGGCGAGCATTACCACTAATGTTTTTTTTCTTATAGAGCAGGAAAAGGTTAGGAATAGGTTTGCTGTTAGATTTCTTATAAAGCGCCCTGTCTTTAAATTATTGACAATTTACATGCGTCTCTACTAGGGTTGTACGGTATACCGGTATTAGTATAGTACCGATATACTAATGAATCATATTCGGTACTATACTGTCTCTGAAAAGTACAGTTCCACCCCCGTCGTCGTCACGTCGTGTCATTGCTGGTTCACGAGCAGACGAGCATGTTCGGCAGCGCACAATCACGGAGTACTTATAAGCAGACACAGTGTGTTGACAGAAAAGAGAGAACGGACATTTTGGCTTAAAAACTAAGGATAAAGGTGAAGTTATAACACTGAAATGCCCTCAGGAAGAGGTGCTTTAAGACATGGCTAGCTAGCTAGCGGCTAAAGTCCAGCCCCAGTCGGCGGTGTTTTAGCTACTTCTAAATCACTAATCCTCGCCTCCATGGCGACACATAAAGTACGTTTCTTACAAGTATCATCCCTGCAGGACGAGGAATAGCTAAACATGCTTCACTACACACCGTAGCTCACCGGCGTCAAAATGTAAACAAACGCCATGGGTGGATTTACACCTAACATACACTGTAATGATACCAAGTACAATAGCTTATCTAGTCGATAGTACTATGATTACGTCAATATGTTTTGGCATCACAACATCTTATTTCGTTTAAAAAATATATATATTATGTTTATAAACTCAGGAAATATGTCCATGGACACGAAAACTTTGAATATGACCAATGTATGATCCAATAACGACTTGGTATCTAATTGATACCCAAATTTGTGGTATCATCCAAAACTAATATAAAGTATCAAACAACAGAAGAATAAGTGATTATTACATTTTAAAAGAAGTGTAGATAGAACATGTTAAAAGAGAAAGTAAGCAGTTATTAACAGTAAATGAACAAGTAGATTTATAATTCATTTTCTACCACTTGTCCTTAAAAATGTTGACAAAATAATAGAATGGAAAATGACACAATATGTTAATGTATATATATCAGCAGAAAAATTAGGAGCCTTTGTTTGCTTACTTACTAATAAAAGACCAATTGTCTAGTATGTTCACTATTTTATTTAAGGACAAACTTGCAAAAATAAACATTTTTAATGGACCTTAAGATTTGTTGTTAAAATAAAGCCACTGATGCAATTTTGTGTGGTCCCCCTTAATTTAGAAAAGTATCGAAAGTACCAAAAAGTATCAAAATAATTTTGGTACCGGTACCAATATATTGGTATCGGGACAACACTAGTCTCTCCATGTGAAATATAGGATTGCGAGACCTTACGCAGAGCGATCACCATACATATGATCTAGTGTTTATTTCTCATCTAGTTACCATCACAATTCTGTATGAAATCAGAGTTTGTGTCAAGAAAACATAGTAAAACAAGGTAGGACCTAACTTACAAAACCATTGCCTATACATTGTTTGTTTTCAGCTTCAACCGTGTCCATATTACAAATATCCTCCTATCATCCGAATCATCCCAGAACCCAAGATGGTCACCTCTGCTGAAATTAACTACTGGGATGAATTCCGCGCTCATTAAAGTCTCGTCTTATCGCCAGTTTGCCGATCGAGATTAATGACTTGTAATAATGATGCATACCTGTGTGGGGACATTCACTTCAAGGATATTTAATCAAGCTTCTCCTTTCTTTGTTCACGGCTAGTTTCATAATTGGGATGCAGATTGTCGGGGAGTGTTCCTTGTCCAATACATCATGTGTCTTATAAAATGCACCTCATAAGCTAATAACATTATGTCAACACTAGATAGCAATGTGATTTACATTAATCTTACATTCACTTGCAAGGAAAACGATAAGGGGATTTTTATCTGACAAAATTACAACCCATTAAAGTTTTAATGTTTACTGTGTCCAATGAATATAATGTTAGTTGAAATAGTCCGAAGCTTTATGAGAACCTCCAACATTAGATCATTTTACCTCATAGGCCTATATAAGACTATACGTCAAACCGTATAAATAATAAATCATGTTAGGGGCACACTGACTCACACTGACTTGCAATAAGGGGACTAGCACGTCTGTCATAAACACAGCAAAACCTATTTTATTGCTCTATAACAGCCGCAAATGTCATCAAAAACTATTGTGATTTTTTTTTTTCAAACCTAACCAGTTCAAGAGTTATGTTTAAAAGCAAAAGTAGATTTTTCCCCTCAAATATATTTTCACACATACAGGAAAGAACTTAAGAATTTCAAGAAGTCAAATAATTTGAAGAATTCCAATTATTTGACAAATTACTGTATTTTTCGGAGTATAAGTCGCTCCGGAGTATAAGTCGCTCTGGAGTATAAATCGCTCCGGAGTATAAGTCGCACCGGCCGAAAATGCATAATAAAGAAGGAAAAAAAACATAAGTCGCACTGGAGTTTAAAGGCCTACTGAAATGAATTTTTTTTATTCAAACGGGGATAGCAGATCTATTCTATGTTTCATACTTGATCATTTCGCGATATTGCCATATTTTTGCTGAAAGGATTTAGTATAGAACAACGACGATAAAGATTGCAACTTTTGGTATCTGATAAAAAAAAGGCTTGCCCCTACCGGAAGTAGCGTGACGTAGTCAGTTGAACATATACGCAAAGTTCCCTATTGTTTACAATGATGGCCGCATGAAGTGAGAGAGATTCGGACCGAGAAAGCGACAATTTCCCCATTAATTTGAGCGAGGATGAAAGATTTGTGGATGAGTAAAGTGCAAGTGAAGGACTAGTGGGGAGTTGAAGCTATTCAGATAGGGAAGATGCTGTGAGAGCCGGGGGTGACCTGATATTCAGCTGGGAATGACTACAACAGTAAATAAACACAAGACATATATATACTCTATTAGCCACAACACAACCAGGCTTATATTTAATATGCCACAAATTAATCCTGCATAAAAACACCTGCGTGTTTGTTATGCTAGCTCCTAGCTCCTCTGCTAGCTCCTAGCTCCATAGAACACGCCAATACAATTCAAACACCTGATCAACACACACCATCACTCAGCCCAAAAGACCGTTTACCTAACCCAAGGTTCATAAAGCTTATATATTTTTAAAAAGTTACGTACGTGACGCGCACATACGGTCAAGTTATCGAATGTTTAGCAGCCAAGGCTGCATACTCACGGTACCTGATATTCAGCTGGGAATGACTACAACAGTAAATAAACACAAGACATATATATACTCTATTAGCCACAACACAACCAGGCTTATATTTAATATGCCACAAATTAATCCTGCATAATAACACCTGCGTGTTTGTTATGCTAGCTCCTAGCTCCTCTGCTAGCTCCTAGCTCCATAGAACACGCCAATACAATTCAAACACCCGATCAACACACACAATCACTCAGCCCAAAAGACCGTTCACCTAACCCAAGGTTCATAAAGCTTATATATTTTTAAAAAGTTACGTACGTGACGCGCACGTAGGTACGGTATGTGTTATGCTAGCTCCTCTGCTAGCTCCTAGCTCCATAGAACACGCCAATACAATTCAAACACATGATCAACACACACAATCACTCAGCCCAAAAGACCGTTCACCTAACCCAAGGTTCATAAAGCTTATATATTTTAAAAAAGTTACGTACATACGCAAAAAAAAGCCAAAGCTGCATACTCACAGTAGCACGTCTGCGTCTTTGTCATCCAAATCAAAGTAATCCTGGTAAGAGTCTGTGTTGTCCCAGTTCTCTACAGGCGTCTGTGTATCCAAATCAAAAGTCCTCCTGGTTAGAGTCTCTGTTATCCGAGTTCTTCCATCTTGACTGCATCTTTCGGGAATGTAAACAAAGAAGCGCCGGCTGTGTACTGTTGTGGCTGACTACGTTCGAAAAATACGTCCATTTCGCACCGACAACTTTCTTCTTTGCTTGCTTGGCTTCCTTCTCCATAATGCAATGAACATGATTGAAACAGATTCACGAACACAGATGTCCAGAATACTGTGGAATTATGAAATGAAAACAGAGCGTTTTCGTATCGGCTTCAATGTGGAAGGCATACCCGTGTTCGCCGGGCTACGTCACGCGCATACGTCATCCGCAGAGGCGTTTCGAACCGGAAGTTTAGCGGCAAATTTAAAATGTCACTTTATAAGTTAACCCGGCCGTATTGGCATGTGTTATAATGTTAAGATTTCATCATTGATATATAAACTATCAGACTGCGTGGTCGGTAGTAGTGGCTTTCAGTAGGCCTTTAAGTCGCATTTTTTGGGAAAATGTATTTGATAAAACCCAACACCAAGAATAGACATTTGAAAGGCAATTTAAAATAAATAAAGAATAGTGAACAACAGGCTGAATAAGTGTACGTTTTGATGCATAAATAACCAACTGAGAACGTGCCTGGTATGTTAACGTAACATATTATGGTAAGAGTCATTCAAATAACTATAACATATAGAACATGCTATACGTTTACCAAACAATCTGTCACTCCTAATCGCTAAATCCCATTAAATCTTATACGTCTAGTCTCTTATGTGAATGAACTAAATAATATTTGATATTTTACGGTAATGTGTTAATAATTTCACACATAAGTCACTCCTGAGTATAAGTCGCACCCCCGGCCAAACTATAAAAAAACTGACTTATAGTCCGAAAAATACGGTATAAATTTCGAAGAATTACAAAAATGTGTATGATTAAAAAATGTTCAAGAATTTCAGGTATTGGAAGAATTTGAAGCATTTCGATAATAAATAAAAAATCAAGAATTTAAAAAATTGAGAATTTGAATAATTTCAAGAATTCCAAATATTTGAACATTTTGAATAATTTTAGGACATTTTAAGAATTCCAAGTATTTGAAGAAATGCAAGAATTTGTAACAAAGTAAATAGTTTATATTTGACATGATGATACTTCTTGTTTACTGCCTCCACTATTTCACATTCATCATCCAACGTTTAAGAGTACTTGGAGCTTTGCGTATCAAAATTAAGTTTGTAAAAATAAATAAACAGCATTAAACTGGAAATTAGTTTAATTACTACGACTAAGTAAAAAAAAAAAAAAAAAGGCAAGACAGTTCCACTAATCTGCCTTCTTCTGCACACAGATGCCACACAAAAATTCCTACAAATCGAACGTTACTTTAGTTTTTCTTTCTCTCCATTGTCAGGTATGTTGGAATAAAAGTATGCAAGGAATATAAAATAAACAAGTTATGTTGCACAATCTAATGGTGGCTGAAACTATGAATACAGTGTTTCAGAAAGGCCCCAATTGTGTTCAATTAATCAGCGTTTGACAGCCCAGCCCCTCTAAAGTTCCTAAGGACGGTCGCTTTCCACATCCACGACTAAAATAGATCCTGTGAAACTTTATTTACTTGGTTAGTGTTTGGTGGAAAAAAAGCGGGGTATTTAATGTGTCAACATAAATGGGAAAATTCTTGTAAAAGTTCATGCCGGGGAAAAGGGCCGATTGAGACTGATGATGGAAAGTAGGTATTCAAAATACAGTTAAACGTGTACTGATTACTCAAATACTAATTAGTGTTGTGTAAAATAACTGCCAGATTGATTTTCAGAAACCAAACAATACATACAGACAACTTGTAAGTAACATTTCAGTAATCTGGACACCATATGTCAGCTTTTAATTTGGCCTGCCGAGCAACATCCATATAGGCTTGATGGAACCATTCAAAACAAGGTTGCTGATGTATGCAGTACTCCCGCCACTCCACAGGGGGCAACAGCGTAGCATATGTGTCACAATGAAGCAGCAATAGGTGAGTAGAAGAAGATGGCACTACTGACCCTGAACATTTTTTTTAATAAACCACGAAAATCTGACTTTTAACAGCTACTGGTCAACAAAGTATGAATGTATTGAAATTGGTGACTTTGTGATGTATTTTGTTTTTTCGGTTGTGTTGTTTTTGGCGATCAAAACTGGTTAAACACATGCAGCGCTGAATTCCACCAGCAGAGGGCAATGAAGCTTCACCTTAGGTGTGTTTGCTTTAAACCACGTGTGCAATGTTTGCTGTGTGTATTAACATTTAACCTTCTATTTTATTTATGTAACATACACAATTGACATTTATGTAAAATACACAATGGACATTATACTTTTGTTTTGTTTAAATGCTCAATCTTACAAACCAAAATAAAAGAGGACGTATAAAGAAATAAAACTACGGAAGAAAAATAATTCAAAAGAAGAAACACAATCATCAGCAAAACTTAGCTTCTGTTTCTTCATGTTGTTAACTATTTGTCTGGCTGCACACGCTGGAAACAAGTAGCGAGGGCGGAGTAATGAAATAATTGACAGTGCAGTGTTGAAAGCTGATGTGATTACTTTGTAAATAAATAACGCATTCTCAAAGGAATCTGACCTGACCTTTTGATGTCTGGCCCCCGCAGAAACTGCGGACCTCTTTATTATGCAGTGGAATAGCGCTGATATATGTCCAAAAGGTCAGGGTTAAGGTTGTACGGTATACCGGTATTAGTATAGTACCACAATACTAATTAATCATATTCAGTACTATACCGCCTCAGAAAAGTACCGGTTCATCACCCCGCGAGCCCCCGTCGTCGTCACGTCGTGTCATTGCTGGTTTACGAGCAGACGAGCATGTTCGGTAGCGCACAATCACGGAGTACTTATTAACAGACAATGTGTGTAGTCAGAAAAGGGAAAATGGACGCATTTTGGCTTAAAAACTAACGATACAGGTGAAGTTATAACACTGAAATGCCCACAGGAAGAGATGCTTTAAGACATGGCTAGCTAGCTAGCGGCGAATGTCCATTCACAGTCGGCAGTGTTTTAGCTATTTCTAAATCACTAATCCTGGCCTCAATGGCGACAAAAAAAGTAAGTTTCTTACAAGTATCATCCCTGCAGGACGAGGAATAGCTTAACATGCTTCACTACACACCGTAGCTCACCGGCCTCAAAATGTAAACAAACGCCTTTGGTGGATCTATACCTAACATCCACTATAATGATACCAAAGTACAGGAAAGTATCTAGTCGATACTACTATGATTACGTAAATATTTTTTAGC
Organism: Entelurus aequoreus; assembly: GCF_033978785.1. Lineage (NCBI taxonomy): Eukaryota > Metazoa > Chordata > Actinopteri > Syngnathiformes > Syngnathidae > Entelurus > Entelurus aequoreus. The sequence goes on from NC_084740.1 coordinate 29,632,704, forward strand.
ATCACAACATCTTCTTTTGTTGTTTTCAAAATGTATTTTGTTTATAAACTCAGGAAATATGTCCCTGGACACATGAGGACTTTGAATATGACTAATGTATGATCCTGTAACGACTTGGTATCGGATTGATACCCAAATTTGTGGTATCATCCGAAACTAATGTAAAGCATCCAAACAAGAGAATAATAAATTATTACATTTTAACAGAAGTGTAGATGGAACATTTTAAAAGAGAAAGTAAGCACATATTGAACAAGTAGATTAATAATGATAATAATAATTAATTTTCTACCACTTGTCCTTAAAAATTTTGACAAAATAATATAATGGAAAATGACAATATGTTACTGCATAAATCAGCAGACTAAATTAGGAGCCTTTGTTTGCTTACTTACTACTAAAAGACAAAGGACAAACTTGCAATAAGAAACATATGTTTAATGTACCATAAGATTTTTTGTTAAAATAAAGCCAATAATGCAATTTTTTGTGGTCCCCTTTATTTAGAAACGTATCTAAATAATTTTGGTACACGTTACACAGGGGTGCAAATTAACACTCGCCAGTCGCCATTTGCGAGCTATTTTTAGCTTTGGCGAGTAAAATATTTGCCTAACTTGCCACGCTGGCGAGTTGAAAAAGTGAGGTTCACAACAGCAATAATGCAGCGCTTACCGGTACCTAAAGCAACACGGAGATCATTATTTTACCAAGCACATATTTGTTGTGATGTCACGTTCGACGTTCCGTAGACTAGTTGCTAAGAGACGGCAGTTAGCTAGCCTAGTAGTTAGCTTAGAGCGCGCACTACAGGGATATCTCTCAGGCGACAGTCACAGAGTGTACCGGTAACGTTACTCGAGTCTTAATAGCTAACAATCATTCTTCCTAGCCTTAAGCCTATAAATCTTATCGTTATGTGGCGCTTCCTGAAACCCATAGCTAAAAAGGCACGGACGGAGGAGGAGGAGGAGGAGGAGGAGGAGGAGGGGGGTCGCGATGCGAATGCTGCGAAACCCAAACCGACCAGCGCTGGAACTGGGGGGAGAAAGTTTCAGACGAAGTGGCTATACGACGATGCAGGGAAAAAACGCGACTGGCTGACTGTCAAGAACAACATCATGTTTTGCACTGTGTGCACAACTTTTGGAAAGGACAAAAAAAGTCAGGCGAGTCACTTTGTTGTGGGCTGCTCCTCGATGAAAGTTGAAAGTATAATATCACATGAAGGCACTCGCAACCACGACAAAAATATGAAAATAAAGCAAGCCAAGTCTGCCCCACTCCATGAAGCGCCCTCGGTGCAAGTTCTCACTAAACTCTCGGACGTAAACACCCAGAAGATGAAGCTTCTTTTCCGAAATGCGCACGCCATCGCCAAGAAAGGTCGACCCATCACCGACTACGTCTGGCAATGCAGGTAATTGTTAGCTGTGTCCTGTGTTTATATTTACATTACAAATGCCATGGATGTAAAGTGACAGTTTAATGATTGTGGTTACACATCGACAGTGACAGTGTTGATATATAGTTTGATGTCTGGATGTAATGTTACAGTGGCAGGATTGGATAGTTTAATGATAGTGGTAGCAGTGTGCTGCTGATATATTTTCATGCCATGTCTGGGGATTTAATTGGTTTTAATGTGACGTGAACACTTCTACATGGCGGAATACAATGGTAAAGGAAATAGTTTGTTTTGGCATTTGGCGAGTAAAAAATATGGTTGGCGAGTATGTTTTTTCACCTACTAGCCACTTGGCGAGTTGGTCAAAAAGTTAGTTTGCACCCCTGTACACGTACCGGTTCCAAAATATTAGTATCGGGACAACAGTAAGAAGAAATAATGTAAATCCAAATAATCTGTGCAAGACACCCAGAGACTCAGTCAAAAACATGGGATTCTTGTTTTGGGCACTCAGTTCCGTGCGATGATATGCAGGCCAAGTTTGTAATGTGCAATGTTTGGCCGTAAGATAATGGAGAAGGTATATGACATGTTGTAAATAATTTAGTAAGAGGCACTGATTTCAAAGATAACCGACATGGTGTTATAATTACCGTATACCTAATCTGATTCCATTTCATTGATAAACAGTGGCGTTATTATGTGCGACGAAGACCAGGCTTTTAAATTGGCCACGACAGCTGCTTAGTCTGATGGTATTCGAAGGACTTCGAAAAGCAGCACCTTAAGCATTCAAAAAGCTAAAGACAGAGGAGTCTCAGAGATATATATATTTGAGAGTCATCCAAGTGTACAAGGTCCCTAACAATGACTGTTCCTGTTCCTGCACAAAAGCCCACATGAGTCAGAGCGTCTTCTGAACCAGATGAGAGGAAACAATGTTTCTAAACAGAAAGTCAAAGCGATGGTGATCCACTGTGGTGTCACGTTCTCATATTGTGGGAGTTTAATCTCATTCCAACTGACACATCCCAAGGCAGATTTGTTTGGAGAACAACAACAAAAAAATAATCAAAAAGAAGGAGGGGGAATAGGACACTTTGAGGAAGATTCTTGACAAGCTTTATACTATTTAGATAGCGCTCTTTTTCTCTCCTTATCTGTCTGTGTTTCAATGTGTTTTTTTAGTTTGTTTTTTTATAAACTGAGATTATTTTAAATTATTTGCTGGGGTTCAGACTATGCTGGCCACAAGGCTTTTATGGAGTAATCCCCCACAAAGCCTGTAATAACCTGTCAGTTCATCCCAGCCAAATAACCACCCACAAAAAACAGACAAGACTAAAGTCACCCTGAGCAAAACATTGCAGATGTTTATTTATTACTATTTTTGTTATCGGTTTTCATCGCAAAATTCCACAGTATTCTGGACATCTGTGTTGGTGGGCTGGCGTAGGTGGATTGGTAATGTTTTTAGCATAGCTCTGTGAGGTTCCGTTGCTAAGTTAGCTTCAATGGCGTCGTTAGCAACAGCATTGTTAAGCTTCGCCAGGCTGGAAAGCATTAACCGTGTAGTTACAGGTCCATGGTTTAATAGTATTGTTGGTTTTCTGTCTATCCTTCCAGTCAGGGGTTTATTTATTTTGTTTCTATCTGCAGTTAAGCCCGATGCTATCACGTTAGCTCCGTAGCTAAAGTGCTTCGCCGATGTATTGTCGTGGAGATAAAAGTCACTGTGAATGTCCATTTCGCGTTCTCGACTCTCATTTTCAAGAGGATATAGTATCCGAGGTGGTTTAAAATACAAATCCGTGATCCACAATAGAAAAAGGAGAGAGTGTGGAATCCAATGAGCCAGCTTGTACCTAAGTTACGGTCAGAGCTAAAAAAGATGCGTCCTGCACTGCACTCTAGTCCTTCACTCTCACGTACCTCATCCACAAATCTTTCATCCTGGCTCAAATTAATGGGGTAATCGTCGCTTTCTCGGTCCGAATCGCTCTCGCTGCTGGTGTAAACAATGGGGAAATGTGAGGAGCCTTTCAACATGTGATGTCACGCTACTTCCGGTACAGGCAAGGCTTTTTTTATCAGCGACCAAAAGTTGCGAACTTTATCGTCAATGTTCTCTACTAAATCCTTTGAGCAAAAATATGGCAATATCGCGAAATGATCAAGTATGACACATAGAATGGATCTGCTATCCCCGTTTAAATAAAAAAAAATCATTTCAGTAGGCCTTTAACTTTAACTAGTAGAAAAGGGTCTATTATTAGTATCGGCTTTTTCTCATTTCATTAAATATTTTTTGCTCTTTTTTCTTGCATTTTTACTGTTTTATTGTTGTTGTTATTTTAGACACACCTGTTTTAGATGAATATGACTACTCTAATACAGAGTAACTGGTAAGTAACTTCTGATTTAGTTGCTATTTTTTAATGATACTTGCACGACTGGTGTGCACATATCTGTGTGTGTGTGTGTGTGTGTGTGTGTGTGTGTGTGTATGCCTACCCTTCTTGAGACATCGACAAGGAAAAGTACCTTCCATATGAGGGTTTGAGGTAATTCTAGCCTGAGTTAGCCATTCCTTTTCCACTTTT